>NC_090933.1:964061087-964364117 GCF_040938575.1 Ambystoma mexicanum | reverse complement strand
GCCCCTGCACTGCTGGGGGGTGGAGGTGGTGGGAGACATGAGTGGGGGCCTGGTGGAGGGTGCACCACAGTGCTGGGGGTGGGGGTGGTGGTAGACATGGGTGGGGGCCTGGTGGAGGGTGCACCACAGTGTTGGTGGTTGGGGGTGCAGGGGAACATGAGTTGGACATGAGTGGGGGCCTGTTAGCAGGTGCCCCACAGTGCTGGGGGGTGGGGGTGCAGGGGAACATGAGATAGACATGAGTGGGGGCCTGCTGGCAGGTGCCCCACAGTGCTGGGGGGTGGGGGTGATGGGAGACATGAGTGGGGGCCTGGTGGAGGCTGCCCCTGCACTGCTGGGCGGTGGGGGTGGTGGGAGACATGAGTGGTGGCCTGGTGGAGGGTGCACCACAGTGTTGGGGGGTGTGGGTGGTGGTAGACATGGGTGGGAGCCTGGTGGAGGGTGCACCACGGTGCTGGGGGTGGGGGTGCAGGGGAACATGAGTTTGACATGAGTGGGGGCCTGTTGGCAGGTGCCCCACAGTGCTGGGGGGTGGGGGTGCAGGGGAACATGAGTTGGACATGAGTCGGGGCCTGGTGGCAGGTGCCCCACAGTGCTGGGTGGTGTGGGTGATGGGGGACATGGGTGGGGGCCTGGAGGAGGCTGCCCCTGGTGGCTGGGGGGTGGGGGTGATGGGAGACATGGGTGGGGGCCTGGTGGAGGCTGCCCCTGGTGGCTGGGGGGTGGGGGTGATGGGAGACATGAGTGGGGGCCTGGTGGAGGCTGCCCCTGCACTGCTGGGGGGTGGGGGTGATGGGAGACATGGCTGGGGGACTGGTGGAGGCTGCCCCTGGTGGCTGGGGGGTGGGGGTGATGGGAGACATGGGTGGGGGCCTGGTGGAGGCTTCCCCTGGAGGCTGGGGGTGGGGGTGATGGGAGACATGAGTGGGGGCCTGGTGGAGGCTGCCCCTGCACTGCTGGGGGGTGGGGGTGATGGGAGACATGAGTGGGGGCCTGGTGGAGGCTGCCCCTGGGGGGTGGGGGTGGTGGGAGACATGAGTGGGGGCCTGGTGGATGGTGCACCACAGTGCTGGGGGTCGGGGTGGTGGTAGACATGGGTGGGGGCCTGGTGGAGGCTGCCCCTGGTGGCTGGGGGGTGGGGGTGATGGGAGACATGGGTGGGGGCCTGGTGGAGGCTGCCCCTGCACTGCTGGGGGGTGGGGGTGATGGTAGACATGGGTGGGGGCCTGGTGGAGGCTGCCCCTGCACTGCTGGGGGTGGGGGTGATGGGAGACATGAGTGGGGGCCTGCTGGCAGGTGCCCCTGCACTGCTGGGGGGTGGGGTGATGGGAGACATGGGTGGGGGCCTGGTGGAGGTTGTCCCTGCACTGCTGGGGGGTGGGGGTGGTGGGAGACATGAGTGGGGGCCTGGTGCAGAGTGTACCACAGTGCTGAGGGGTGGGGGTGGTGGTAGACATGGGTAGGGGCCTGGTGGAGGGTGCACCGCAGTGCTGGGGGGTGGGGGTGCAGGGGAACATGAGTGGGGGCCTGCTGGCAGGTGCCCCACAGTGCTGGGGGTTGGGGTGCAGGGGAACATGAGTTGGATATGAGTGGGGGCCTGCTGGCAGGTGCCCCAAAGTGCTGGGGGGTGGGGTGATGGGAGACATGGGTGGGGGCCTGGTGGAGGCTGCCCCTGGTGGCTGGGGGGTGGGGGTGATGGCAGACATGGGTGGGGGCCTGGTGGAGGCTGCCCCTGGTGGCAGGGGGGTGGGGGTGATGGGAGACATGAGTGGGGGCCTGGTGGAGGCTGCCCCTGCACTGCTGGGGGGTGGGGGTGATGGGAGACATGGGTGGGGGCCTGGTGGAGGCTGCCCCTGGTGGCTGGGGGGTGGGTGTGATGGGAGACATGGGTGGGGGCCTGGTGGAGGCTGCCCCTGGTGGCTGGGGGGTGGGGGTGATGGGAGACATGAGTGGGGGCCTGGTGGAGGCTGCCCCTGCACTGCTGGGGGGTGGTGGGAGACATGGGTGGGGGCCTGGTGGAGGCTGCCCCTGCACTGCTCGGGGGTAAGGGTGATGGGAGACATGAGTGGGGGCCTGGTTGAGGCTGACCCTGCACTGCTGGGGGGTGGGGGTGGTGGGAGACATGAGTGGGGGCCTGTTGGAGGCTGCCCCTGCACTGCTGGGGGGTGGGGGTGATGGGAGACATGGGTGGGGGCCTGGTGGAGGCTGCCCCTGCACTGCTGAGGGGTGGGGGTGATAGGAGACATGAGTGGGGGCCTAGTGGAGGCTGCCCCTGGTGGCTGGGGGGTGGGGGTGGTGGGAGACATGAGTGGGGGCCTGGCGGAGGGTGCACCACAGTGCTGGGGGTGGGGGTGGTGGTAGACATGGGTGGGGGCCTGGTGGATGTTGCCCCTGGTGGCTGGGGGGTGGGGGTGATGGGAGACATGGGTCGGGGCCTGGTGGAGGCTGCCCCTGCACTGCTGGGGGGTGGGAGTGGTGGTAGTCATGGGTGGGGGCCTGGTGGAGACTGCCCCTGCACTGCTGGGGGGGTGGGGGTGATGGGAGACATGAGTGGGGGCCTGCTGGCAGGTGCCCCTGCACTGCTGGGGGGTGGGGGTGATGGGAGACATGGGTGGGGGCCTGGTGGAGGCTGCCCCTGCACTGCTGGGGGGTGGGGGTGGTGGGAGACATGAGTGGGGGCCTGGTGGAGGGTGCACCAGAGTGCTGGGGGGTGGGGGTGGTGGTAGACATGGGTGGGGGCCTGGTGGAGGGTGCACCACAGTGCTGGGGGGTGGGGGTGCAGGGGAACATGAGTTGGACATGAGTGGGGGCCTGCTGGCAGGTGCCGCACAGTGCTGGGGGATGGGGGTGATGGGAGACATGGGTGGGGGCCTGGTGGAGGCTGCCCCTGGTGGCTGGGGGGCGGGGGTGATGGGAGACATGGGTAGGGGCCTGGTGGAGGCTGCCCCTGGTGGCTAGGGGTGGGGGTGATGGGAGACATGGGTGGGGGCCTGGTGGAAGCTGCCCCTGCACTGCTGGGGGGTGGGGGTGGTGGTAGACATGGGTGGGGGCCTGGTGGAGGCTGCCCCTGCACTGTTGGGGGGTGGGGGTGATGGGAGACATGAGTGGGGGCCTGCTGGCAGGTGCCCCTGCACTGCTGGGGGGTGGGGGTGATGGGAGACATGGGTGGGGGCCTGGTGGAGGCTGCCCCTGCACTGCTGGGGGGTGGAGGTGATGGGAGACATGGGTGGGGGCCTGGTGGAGGCTGCCCCTGCACTGCTGGGGCGTGGGGGTGATGGGAGACATGAGTGGGGGCCTGGTGGAGGCTGCCCCTGGTGGCTGGGGGGTGGGGGTGATGGGAGACATGAGTGGGGGCCTGGTGGAGGCTGCCCCTGCACTGCTGGGGGGTGGGGGTGATGGGAGACATGGGTGGGGGCCTGGTGGAGGGTGCACCACAGTGCTGGGGGGTGGGGGGGTGGTAGACATGGGTGGGGGCCTGGTGGAGGGTGCACCACAGTGCTGGGGGTGGGGGTGCAGGGGAACATGAGTTGGACATGAGTGGGGGCCTGCTGGCAGGTGCCCCACAGTGCTGGGGGTTGGGGGTGCAGGGGAACATGAGTTGGACATGAGTGGGGGCCTGCTGGCAGGTGCCCCGCAGTGCTGGGGGGTGGGGGTGGTGGTAGACATGGGTGGGGGCCTGTTGGAGGCTGCCCCTGCACTGCTGGGGGGGGGGTGATATGGGACATGAGTGGGGGCCTGGGCGAGGCTGCCCCTGCACTGCTGGGGGGTGGGGGTGGTGGGAGACATGGGTGGGGGACTGGTGGAGGCTGCCCCTGCACTGCTGGGGGGTGGGGGTGATGGGAGACATGGGTGGGGGCCTGGTGGAGGCTGCCCCTGCACTGCTGGGGGGTGGGGGTGATGGGAGACATGGGTGGGGGCCTGGTGGAGGCTGCCCCTGCACTGCTGGGGGGTGGGGGTGATGGGAGACTTGGGTGGGCGCCTGGTGGAGGCTGCCCCTGCACTGCTGGGGGTGGGGGTAATGGGAGACATGGGTGGGGGCCTGGTGGAGGCTGCCCCTGGTGGCTGGGGGTTGGGGGTGATGGGAGACATGGGTGGGGGCCTGGTGGAGGCTGCCCCTGCACTGCTGTGGGGTGGGGGTGATGGGAGACATGGGTGGGGGCCTGGTGGAGGCTGCCCCTGCACTGCTGGGTAGTGGGGGTGATGGGAGACATGAGTGGGGGCCTGGTGGAGGCTGCCCCTGCACTGCTGGGGGGTGGGGGTGGTGGGAGACATGGGTGTGGGCCTGGTGGAGGCTGCCCCTGGTGGCTGGGGATGCAGGGGGACATGCATTGGTGGGCAGTAGTGCAAGGTGACATGTGGGTTGGCTGGGGGGCATGGCCATGGTGGATGGGGTGCCTGCAGGACATGTGCAGGGTAGGCCCCTTTGGTGTGGGCCACCTGCAGGGGCCGTGGAGGGTGTAGAGGGAACACCTGGGAGGACCCACACGTGCAATTCACGTGTGGTGCTCCCCGCGCACCCCTGTAATACACGTACCCTGATGGAATCGCGTGTGATGCTTTCCGCGCACCCCTGAAATACACGTACCCTGCTGATTTTGCGTGTGATACTTCCCGTGCACCCCTGGAATACACGTACCCTGCTGTTTTTGCGTGCGATACTTCCTGCGCACCCCTGGAATACACGTACCCTGATGGAATCGCGTGTGATACTTCCAGCGCACCCCTGGAATACACGTACCTTGCTGATGTCGCGTGTGAAACTTCCCGCGCACCCCGAAATACACGTAGCCAGGACATTCGCGTGTGGAACTTCCCGCGCACCCCTGGAATACACGTACCCTGATGGAATCGCGTGTGATACTTCCCGCGCACCCCTGGAATACACGTACCTTGCTGATGTCGCGTGTGAAACTTCCCGCGCACCCCGAAATACACGTAGCCAGGACATTCACGTGTGGAACTTCCCGCGCACCCCTGATATACACGTACCCTGCTGATATCGCGTGTGAAACTTCCTGCACACAACAAAATGCACGTAGCCAGGACATTCGCGTGTGGAACTTCCAGCGCACCCCTGGAATACACGTACCCTGCTGATATCGCGTGTGAAACTTCCCGCGCACCCCGAAATATACATAGCCAGGACATTCACGTGTGGAACTTCCCGCGCACCCCAAGATACACGTAGCCAGGACATTCGCGTGTTGAACTTCCAGCGCACCCCTGGAATACACGTACCCTGCTGATATCGCGCGTGAAACTTCCCGCGCACCCCGAAATACACGTAGTCAGGACATTCGCGTGTGGAACTTCCCGCGCACCCCTGATATACATGTACCCTGCTGATATCGCGTGTGAAACTTCCCGCGCACCCCAAGATACACGTAGCCAGGACATTCGCGTGTGGAACTTCCAGCGCACCCCTGGAATACACGTACCCATCTGATATCGCGTGTGAAACTTCCCACGCACCCCGAAATACACGTAGCCAGGACATTCGCGTGTGGAACTTCCCGCGCACCCCTGATGTACACGTACCCTGATGGAATCGCGTGTGGAACTTCCAGTGCACCCATGAAATACACGTACCCAGCTGAAATGACGTGAGGTACTTCCCGCGCACCCCAGTGATACACGTAGCCTGCTTGCCATGCTGGTACAGGGTTAGCGCAGCCCTTTGCGCTGGATTGGGGATTTTGATGGCTTTTCCCTGTGCGAGAGGCGTTCTTGGGGGTTAACTGGCGCTGCTGCAGGGTCGCTGCGCCACTGTGCGCCACGGCTGGTTTTAGTAGCTGGAATCCATGAATACGCTGTGCGCGGAAATGGATTTTAGCGCACGCGGCTGGCGCAGGGATTCGCACGCGCACACTGTGCGCCAGCCGCGTGCACCACTCTTGCGCTGAATTCTATGAATTACCCCCTAAAAGTTTCCATAGGCCATAGTTCAAATGTTTGACTCTTTGGGTGTGATATGCTGTGGTGGTTGTGGCCATGGCATAGAGTGTTGGGTGCATGGCCATTTGGCCATGCACCCAACACTCTATGTCCTGGCCAGCTGCGGTGGTTGTGGCCAGGTCATAGAGTGTTGGGTGCATGGCCATTTATATTATACACTCTATGTCCTGGCCACAACCACCGCAGCATACCACACTTATAGTTGCATATAACTTTGGGTCAAAAACAAATTAATAAGGAAAAAAGTTATAAGATACAATGGGTGTGAGATGCTGCGATGGTTGTGGCCAGGGCATAGAGTGTATAATATACTTACTGTTTGGTTTAGTAACTGGAGTACATGTATTTCTTGTTCATTTCTGTGATAAAAGAAAATAGCATGTTAGTATTAGTATTTTGTAATGACTTATTACATTGTATAATCAACATTTTTTTTTTGACCCTCATATTTAGTAGCTTACAAACCAGAGTACTGTGCAATTTGCTCAGTTTTTGTGTTCGTTGCTAAAATCATTGGGTCTGTGGGAGAAAAAAAAACATGTTGGATTAAGAAAAAACCTTTTTCTGTTATGATACAGTTTATTTGTTTGTTTGTTTTCAATGTTCACTTGTTGTTTCTGGCTAATGCTTTATACATTGGCGTGTTGCATTTTTTTGGAGCAGTAACATATTATTTATTTGTTTGGATATTGTAAAATTTTGGAGCAGTTAGATACCAGTAGGCTTATTCTAACTGTCTATTTCTTGATACGTTTTAGTGGATTTGATTTATCTGTTTGGATATTGTTAAATTTTGGGACAGTTAGATACCAATTGGCGTATTCTAACTGTCGATTTTTTGCACTAATTTAGTGGTATTCATTTATCTGATTAGTTATCGAATCTTTGGGCAGTTAGATAGCTTTTGGAATATTCTAACAGTTTATATTTTTTTACTACAGGTTTACTTAAGGTTTAAGTACAGTTTAGTTATCAAATTTTGGTTTTAAGAACATTAAATAAGCATTTGTAAGATTTGCTGGTAATCTCTGCTTTAGAGTAATGGTACTATCATTACATCAAACCACCCACATTTCTTTTTTATATATGCAGTGTAGTGCCCTGAATTGGTTGTGGCTCCTGCGTGGTAGATTATACCTATTGTTGTGAATGTTTTCTTACCAAGTGATGTTTGACCATGTGTGAATCCAGTCAGCTTGCAGTTGTTTTTGGTATCATCTGCATTGTAACGTAGAAGCATTAGTATTATGTATTTACTATGTGTTTGTATTACTAACGTGGAGCGATTATCTGAATTGTAGGTAGAGCATAATCTACCATGGTTTGCATTTTGTACAAGTTGCTGAAATGGAATGGATTCACAATTAGGTATTGATATGTATACAAAGCGTTCATTGGGGATTTGTTCTTGTGTCACATTGTTGCAGAGAGTGCATGTATGTATCCACATGTATGAAATCTGGAAGATTTCATTTATAGGTATGTTTTTGTTTTCCAGTACTTCTAGTAAGTACATTAGAAATTCTTGTGGATCTTCCTGTGAGTTTATAGTGAATTTCACCATTCCAGCACAGTAGTCCAATTCTTGCCTTATTCCATAAACACTATGCGTGTTATCAGGATTGTTTGCTGCATTTCTGTGAAGTACTAACATTTGCAAACACAATGTGTCTGTACTGTGTAAGTTAATGTTGTCAACAATTGGTGGTAATTGAAATAGAATATTCATTGCTACATTTGCGTTGCAACTTACACCAACTATATTTGAGAGTTTAAATGGACCAGGTAGTTCTGTATCTGACTGCTTTTTTTGGAGTTTGTCTTCCATCTTTGAAGAAGTACCTGGTTTACTTTCCCTAATTGATTCTTTTTTGCTTGTGGTACTTGATGAAGTATTAGTTTATTTTACTCTCTTTAGAGGATTTGCAGTGACATCCTGTTGCATTTCTGTTTGATTTATTTTTCTTTTATAACGTTTAACTTTTTGTGGAACAGAATATGTGTTTAGATGGGGGTGTATAGTGAGCGAAGTCTATTGTATTCTAAAATGCAAGGAATATCAGCGTTTACTTTACTTGCATCAAAGTTGATTAGAAATAGACCATCAAATGTACGTAAGCGTGATTGTGCTACGTAGCTCATACCTTCTTTAAAGACTGTGTTACCAATATCTATCATTGCTTTGACTAGTGTAAGACCTTGTGATTTATGAATCGTGACTGCATATGCAAGAGTTAGAGAAAATTGTTCTCTGTGTAAATTCATGTCTTTGAAGAGAAGGAATCGAGCTGTTGATCGTCCTATCCTTTTTACTTCTGAAAGTTTGTCAAAGAGAATATTGACAAACTGAATTTTGTTGTCACGTGGGTATGTTTGAAAGCCAACAACTGTACCCAGTGCTCCATTAACTAGTCCTTGGTCAACATCAAGGTTACGTTTAAGCATTACTCTGCAATTTAAGGATAATATTAATATCTTTTCTAAGCCTGCTGTGTTTGAGATTGATTTTTCTAAACTATTTAGTCTTGTTGTGGCTTGGTCACACAAGGTAGTATCATACCATGTACATCTAGTTTGTCTGTGGCGCTAATTTCCATTATTGGTTGCATTTCTTTACTTAACATTATTTCATTGAATTTGAAACAGCTTGCAATAGTTGGCATTAAGGCCATACAATTGACATTTTTGTGGGCTAACTGTTCCATAACATCTGTAGCACATGCATTATCGCCATGAAGTGCATTAATGTGCTGGGTTTTCAATATTGCTTCTGCTTCTTTAGAAAGTATACCAACTCTGATACTTTTTAAGATGTTGGCATAAGTGAGATCTGCAGATTGCCGCATGTTTTCTGTTAATTCTCTGTATTGGAAATGTTGCCAAAGGTTGACATTTCCAATGCTGCCAACAGTTTTACGGCAGAGTTTGTGTCCTAATGTTTTAAAAATAGGCTCACCTTTTACTGGTGTCAATTGAAGAAGATCTCCGAAAACAATAATGTGTTTTTCTGCAAAGAGCTCTTCATAGTTCATTTCATGTTGTACACCATGTACAATTTGTTTTGTTACTTCTTGAAAAATGCTACGTTGCTCATTGTTTAGTCTTGATTGTAGTATAGTTAAGTCTTCTTTATCTTCATACTGACACATGGTGTTTTCTACTTATATCATAGCTAATTCTGCCTCATTTATTATTAGTGGTTCTCCCAGTGGTTCTTGGCTTTCTGTTACAGAAGGTTGACTACTGTCAGGATTTTCTATATCTAGTTGGGCCTGGAGTTCTTTTTCATGTTGCTGTTCATTGTGCAACATTGTTTTGTACTGTGTAAAGTTTACATCAGTTATAGTGCTTTCATTTGCTTTGAAAGCATCTTCATATGAGTCATAGTTATCTAGTATTTCTTCTTCTTTTCTTCGTGGTTTAAAGAGCTGTAGCAGGGACATGTAATATACTTCTTTATGTTGAGGAGTCTTTAATGACAATTTGATATGATTAATTTAATTTGGTTTGGTGAGTTTAACTAAGCTGCCTTCACAGTTTGTCACTCTGTATTTTACTTTTTTTTTCATCAGGTTTTATATTATTTTTGTATGTGTAATTTTGGGCTATGTGGTATAGACACATGGTTTCCAAAGTATTACTTTTGTTTGGGTAGTATGTGTCCAATAAATTGTTTTTTAAAATGTCTTGGCTGGATCATGTTTGGCTATTGTTTCTATATCTTCGTATGATTTTAGAAATCTTTTACTAGATTTAGCTGGACCAAGACTTAGCCATACTATATTTTCAGATTTACCATACAATGCAGTACCAGTTAAACGATCAGCTGCTTCATATGATCCACATTCTCTATGGGAGAGCATTTTTATGCCCAAGCTGTATAATTTCTGAGACACTGTTTTATCTGTTGAGAGGTCATTCCAGAGGTCTTGGAGCTCTGTCATTTCTGCTTTGGTTAAGTATGCTGTGACATATCTTGCAACTGCAGTAGAATTGTCTGCAATGTACTGCACATCTATGTTTGCATTCGATAAGTGGGCAATGATTGCGTTATAATCATTGACATATTTTTCTTCTTCTTTTCTTTTTATGTAATATGTATTTTTAGGTGACTAACCTTTAACACTATGTCTAAGTGAAGACATGAGGTTTTTCACTTGACCTGTATTTGTAACTTGTCTAGGGAAACTAAATTGGCATTTGCTGTAGTATTTCCCTTTGTTTTTGTATTTGCGACAACAATATTTTCCACAATTGTGTCTTTGAAATTGTAAAATGTGTGCATGAAGATCACTATTTGTTGCTTCCAATGGAATTTCACAAGTGACATATTTTTCAATAATTTTTCAATAAACTGTAAAACAGTGGTATCTCTGTCTTGACCAAATTTAGGAGCATCTTGGTATTCTTTTCTCCAAAAGAAGTGTTGCACTTCTCCAAGGGGAGGAACAGTTGTATTACACATAAAATGTAGCATAGCAATCAGGCAAAGGTGAAAATATCTTGAATCATTAACAGGATCCAAATAACAAAGTTCTCCAGGTGTTAGTATATCTATGTTTGTTTTGTTTTTGTTTGATATGCGTAGGAAATCATGTAAATCTTCCCATGCATATTCTGCACAACTTAATGTAACAAACCAAGTGGGTGGGCCAAGGTTTCTGATCATACAAAGTATGATCATACAAAGTACATCTCCATAACGTTGAAACCAGTACTCTTCAGTACCACGCATATTTGCTAATAGATTTGTAATATTTGATTGTAAAACCTCATCCTTTTGTTTCACTTTTTCTAATAATTGTGTAGCTGTCATATTTTGAAAGTCTGATCCTGATTTTAATATGTGTGCAACTCCGTAACATAAAGTTGCTAGTTCACTTTCAAAGAGTAGGTGGAATATGTATTCCACATTTTGTCTAACTCTGGGATCTTCAGAATACATCCGGAATGAGCGGTATTCTGAAGATGATATTTGAATAGGTCTATCATCGTACCTTCCTCCTTTGCCAGTAGGAAAGAGTAGAGGAAAAGCACGTGCTTCTATACTTTTTTCCCATATGCTGATTGGTGATCCTTTTGTTTGACGCATTTGGTACGTTTCCAGTGCATCTACTATGGGGTCATTAGAGTGCAAAGGATGAATTGTATAATGGTCTAAAGTATTTGATATTGTAGCAGGATCTAGGAGCTCAAATTGACCAGCTTCTTGTGTTTCTTGAATTATTTCAGTTGTATCCTTCAAGTTTTCTTCAATATTAATTTCTTTGTAATATTCATTATTCTCTTTTAGATATTGCAAGGCCTGTCTAACTTTATGTAAATCTACCAGCTGTTGCCATATTTCTGTGTTTTGTGTAGGTACTCCATTTACTAAGATAATTAAAGCTTGCTGCATTGGACGTTGCACTCCTAGAATATGCACATTTTCTTTTAGATCTAATGGAAAATAAACTACTTTTCCACAAATGCCTTTTAGCAATTCAGAGGGTGGTAATTTTGCTGTTTTTGGTTGAAGGCGTATTATTGCTTGAAATGGGTGCACTGTTTGAATTATGATGCTCTCATATAAATTAAGTTGTTGTAGGGGTTTTGGTAGTGGGTATAATTCCAAATTATTTGTGATAGCACGTGAAGGAGTTTGGTTGTTTTCAAGTTTTGTAGTGCAGTAACTGCAAAGTATTAAGGGGTCAGTTATTTCGTATTTGTTTTCTGCTACAAGGTAGAGATCTAATACAAACCATTTAGAATCTTCATTGTCTTCTATTTTGTATGATAGGTCTACAGTTTTTGTGTAACTTTTATAAAAAGTTCTGCGGCAACATACACACACATGGTTTGGTACTTCAGCTGATGTACTTTTAAATTTTAGTATTTCTTTTTTGTATGTGTTTAGTAAAAGGTTGCCATGTATAGAATTGTTGCTAATTTGGTTTAAAGCTATTTCATTCTGTAAGAGGCTTTCACTTCCAAAATATTTTTTCTGGATATAGTTCATTTCTTCAAGTAGGTCTTTTGCTGTACCATGCAGAAGTATGTTATTTCAATTTGCTAGTGCTAAAGCAGGACTTTTAGCATAGTACAGTTTAAAGACTAGATTTCTTATAGTTGAATGATGTGTTGATATCCTTTTGATATCATGGAAGGTGGTTTTACAAGTAGGTCCTGTAATGCAGGCCAATGAATGTCCTTGTAGTCCTGTGTACTTGCGCACTGGACAGGTATCCATATTTTGCAGTAGTTTAATTTTGATTTTGTCTTTGCATTTTACATATTGATTGAGGAATTGGCGTAAAGACTTGAAAAATTGTTTGGGAATGTTACACATTTACGTGCATGGCCATTTGTACACTAGATGTTCTGATTCAGTTGAATGGAGGGGTAATTCTAAGTTTTCAGGGCATATTTTTGTAAGGAGTACTTCTTGTTCCATTATGGTATTATTCACTTTTTCATAACCTCGACCACTGCTATGTATGGCAATTGTATTTGTTTGCTTTTGTTTGTACGCTTCTTCATTAAAGTATGGTTCTGTGCTCGTAGTGTGATTCCATTCACCTCTGCAGATACTTAAGAAGTTCTTTCTGTTAACATTTCGTTCATTGAGAAGTCTGTTTTGTAATTTAGTTATTAGTTTTGTTAGTGGTTTCATTTTGTTTAACACTAAAATAAATAACTTTCCTTTGAGAAGAATTGCACTGTCTATCAAAGCTTCTAAGATTAATTTCCTACGATAGGTTTTAAGCATTGAACCTGATTTCTCTCCTGTTTTTATAAGATTTTGAAGGACTTTGTGACGGTACATTTTGGCTAAAATACTTTTCATGTTATGCTTACTTTGCACTATATCAAAATTTAAAGAAGCAGTTTTCTCTGTAGTGATAGCTGATTTTGGTTTGTTTTACACTTTGATAGAGGAGGCACAGTTTTTGTACTTGAAACTTCTTGTGTTTCACTAAATGACTGTATTGGCTGTTTTGTTTCAACTTTTTTTACAAATTCTGCTAGAGATGGATGCTTATGTTGGACACTTTTATTTTCATTTGCTCTACTTCTGCGTTGCCTTCTACGGACTTGACTTTTGGTAGGCATTCTTTAAGGTCTGTTGAAAAAAATAAAGAAGGTATGGGTTGGGGTGTTCTGCTATTTATGTGTGCTGTGTGCATGATTGTTTGAGTAAGATGATAAAGATGTATGTAATGGTGTGTGATTGTGCATTGGGAACTACAACTAGTAGGGATGGGTATTCTTGAATTTATGTGCTACTAAACTGGGGTTCAGATGACAGAAAAAAGTAAGCTAGTGGTGTGGAGAAGTACGAATAGTAAATCTAATGTACACAATTAAAACAGTTGTTTGTTCTATAATATCAAAAATCTAGCGGTTGAGTTGGGTAATTTGTGTGTCCAAAAATAGGAATTTGTGGGCCATTCTGGCTGCAAATTGCTGTTTAAGACATGGGGATTTTTGGACAGAATGGTGCACAATCTCTATTTTTAGGCACAGAAATAGCATGAATTAACTTTACATTGTGTTTGAGGAATAATACAAATATTATGGTGATATTCTACTTACTTTTTTTCTAAAATGAACAGGTTACTTCTTAGTTCTTCTTTGTTCTTCAAATTCGGCTGCTTCTTTTCAGGAGAATGGTCTTCACTGCAAATGTAAAATAAAGAAATTAGTAATTTTGTTTGTATATAGCACTGTTTTTAATTTAGACATTGATTTTTTTAATTGAAATCCTCAGCGCCTTCCTCAAAACCATTAAAACTATCTAATTTACATAAGACATGTCACACCAGTTCAATACATATGATATGTTCTTAATGAACAAATTGTATTGCAATGACTAACTCTAGCAAACAATATCTTTACTATGTCTTGTGAAATTCACAATGCACCACTGAATACCACTATTTCTGTAACTAAGCTCTTCCAGGTAATGGTGCCTCAATATCATGCTTAAATTAAAGTAATTAAATAAATAAAGAAATTTAAAAAATTATGTCATTGTATAAGTATTATTTTTTGAGAGTTGAACATAGAGTGTGCATGCATGCAATTTTGTTTGAATATATGAAGTCTATACATTTCATTTAAAAAATGTTAGTTTAACATGATTTGAGTGTGTGTGTGTATAAAGAAAGTAAATAGTATAAAGGTTTATAAGTGACAGTTGATTTTAGGAGACTGAAAAAAAGACAGTAGATTCATTTTACAGATTACACAAGCTAAAAGTCAGTTTGAAAATGTGTTCATGTACTGTACAGAAAATATGCATACCTGTAGTTTGTGTTCATGCATATGGATATGCATCTAGCTGCAAGTAGAAATCTTGGAGACTTGTACAGTATTTCTTGTAGATGGTGCTTGCCAATGATATGACACTTGTACTCAGAGAGATTCACAGTACATTTGCAGTGCTGATCTATGATGATGCAGTTAGATGTAGAGGTCTTGAATGTGATTGGTGGATGGTGATGTGACTTCTTAGCTACATCCAATGAGGGAATGGCACAGAGAGTGAAGTGGAAATGGTAGAAGGGCTGTTCATGTTACGATATGTCCGCAGACATGGCGGTAGTTCGCAGACATCGGGTGTTACATCCGGGGATTTTTGGGTTCAGAAGTCATGCAAATGAGAATGAGCACTGAAAGGGATTGGTCAGGAATGTTTAGTGGGTGTATTGTGCCAGGAGAGAGTTTCTCAGATACTCATTTTGCTGAGAGAACAACAGATAGCAATGGCTGTGTGTTTCAGAAAACAGATTGTTTGGATTTTGGGAGATTCGTGGATACATTGGTTGAAGGTGCATGCAGAAAGCTGTGGAGTAGCTGTAGATCTTGGATTTCCACATGTGGAAGTACACTGGCATGGAGTACGTGGAATGAAGTGGTTGGACTTGCTACTTCTCTGTGCTACTTTGGAGACAGAGCAACATCCAGACATAATTGTAATTCATTGTGGAGGGAACAGTTTAGGACATGTGTCTGGAATTTCTTTGCAATTTGCTATGAAAGAAGGACTTGGGAAGGTCATGGACATGTTCCCTAATTCTCAAGTAATATTTTCACGGATTGCACAGAGACAAATGTGGCTTTGTTCTTCTTCATTTGGTCCACAAATGGAAAAAGCAAGGTGCAATGTTAATAAGGCTGTTTGTGCCTTTCTAAGGGATTTTGGCATGTCCTCTTTTCACAATGAAAATATTATGCTTCGTAGTACATACATTTTTCGCAGAGATGGAGTCCATCTTACTTATGCTGGCAATCAGATTTTTTTGAGAAATATACAAAATGCATTATGACCTTTTTTAGAATTACAGTATCCATTTTGAAGTAGGTGTTAAGTATTTATAATTTTTGACATACAAACACCTCCCAAAGGCTCTTTTCAGAGCCACCACTTCCTACCAGAGAAAATTGCAATGGTTATGATAGGGTAGCAACCCAATTTTTTAGATGTCCGCGGACTGTCCGAGGACTTCTAAAAAATACAAAGGCCCTGCTTCATTTATTTTCACTTCTATTTTTTAACTGTGAAAGGCGGCTTTGAAAAGAGCCTTATTTTTTTTTGATTTTTGTAATTTTGTATTTTTTTTGTTTTTTTATACACAACACAATAGGAGAGGAGGGGAAAGGAGGGGAAAGGGGGGACACCAACCACAGGGATAAGAAAGGGTGAGCTGAGAGAGGAAGATGTAGAGTGGGTTTTATTTGGGTAGTGAGCAGGTCTTCTCATGCTCTCAGACGATAGTCTCAAAAGCACTGCGAAGTGGCTCCCCCCTGCAGAGTACTGTGTCGCAGTACATACATACAACTGCGACCCTCGAAAGGTAAGGGTCATCAGAATTCTGTATGGCCTGTGAGGCAGCTTGAGGAAGACGCTGTCCCACAGAGGTGGTCCTTGTGGTGACAGGATCAGAAACGGAGGATGAAGTAGAGGAAATCAACCTACTACGCTCCTCGCAAGGTACAACCTTGCAAATGGCCCCAGAGTGAAATGACCTTAGGTGTCGCTTCATGGTAGTGGTCCCAAAGCTGTACGAACCATGCCTCCCGTGACTCAATACCATTTTGCACTCATTGCAGGTGACACGGTTCGCACAAGCCTTAGGACCATTCCCATGAATGGTAAACAACCGCCACACCCAAGACTCACACCTAGTGCGGGTAGTAGGGATTTCCTCTACCTCATTCTCGTCATCCTCTTCTTCCTCCTCTGCATCCTCACTCCTGTTCCCCTCTTCAGGCCCTTGGGAAGGTGCTGGTGGTGGAGGGGTTGGGGGTGGTGCTGAGGCAGATACAGCACCAGGTGGCAGCAGTGGAGCCATGGTTGCCATCAGGTTCTTGATGGATGTCTGCAAGTGGCAGGAAAAATCGCAGTGCTCTGAAGAATAGTCAGAAACACAATGAGAATAAGCTCTAGGGCGTGGTGTTTTATAGGGGTGCTTGTACGCGGTCCGTGGACATGCGCGCTGTCCACGGACAGATCTAACACAAAAAAGGTTCAAAAAGTTTCAAAAAGTATGTAGAAACTCATGATTAGTATGTGGGACTTGTGCTATGGTGAGTTTTTATTGAAAAATATTGTAGATTATTTGAAAATGTACTTTTAAATTGTTCAGGGACACGAACAGTGTCCGCATTCAGAACACGCGATCAGCGTGGGCGCGGCCACATGACCCCTTCGCGAACATGTCCGCGAAGGAAGCGCCTGTCCGCAGGACACCAAATGCACGGACATTGGTTTGCGCATGCGCGTTGATGTTCTATGGACACTGTTCGGGTCCTGAAGTAATTAAAAGTGCGTCACATGTCAAACGAACATTTCTGGACATTGCGTGTGTTATAGAACAGTTTGAAGTTGGTAGCGAACAGTACGGACAGGTAGAGTGTTCTTCAGGACACCTCCATTTTCGTTTATTTACGAACATTTCAGGACACTACTTGTGTTCTTTGAACAGTTTCAACTTGCTAGCGAACAGTACGGACAGGTATAGTGTTCTTCAGGACACCTCCATTTTCGTTTATTTACGAACATTTCAAGACACCAATTGTGTTCTTAGAACAGTTTCAACTTGCTAGCGAACACTACGGACAGGTATAGTGTTCTTCAGGACACTTCAATTTTCGTTGATTTACGAACATTTGAGGACACTGAGTGTGTTCTTAGAACAGTTTCAAATTGCTAGCGAACAGTATGGACAGGTATAGTGTTCTTCAGGACACATCCATTTTCTTTATTTACAAACATTTCAGGACACCAATTGTGTTCTTAGAACAGTTTCAACTTGCTAGCGAACACTATGGACAGGTATAGTATTCTTCAGGACACTTTAATTTTCGTTTCTTTACGAATATTTCAGGACACCGCGTGTGTTCTTAGAACAGTTTCAACCTGCTAGCGAACAGTACAGACAGGTATAGTGTTCTTCAGGACACCTCCATTTTCGTTTATTTATGAACATTTCAGAACACCCGCACTGTCCGCGGACACCTACATTGTTTTAAAAAAAAAAAACGGAAACTAATTACAACACAATATAAAAATGTTACTTTATTTAACATATATTAATAATTTATGACAGAGCAGGGAAGGCAGAAACGGAAACAAAAACAGGAGAATTAGGGGTTTCAACATGATTGGTATCAGGTGAAGAAGGGATGGAAGTCTCATCAAAACGTTTTGGGTTATGGAGAGGGTTTGGGGATAATTGACTGGGATATGGTGAGGGGGGACAAGTACATGTGGGACAATGGTATGAGGTTTTTGTTTTAAAATGATCTTCAACAAAAGTTTTCAAATTATTAAAATTGGTCAACAATAAATCCATTTTTTTCTTTTATGCTGTCAAGAATGCTATCCATAGCAGTATCTTCAGAGGTATTTTCTATTTTGGTATGCTCTGTACAAAAAAATATATATATGTTAAATGTATATAAAATAATAATAATTAAATGGTTTATATTGTAAAGTGTTTACCATTAGTTTCACTATCTTCTGACATTTCCTCATGTGGGAAATGCTCCTCTAGCCATTCCAGAGTACTAGACATTTCTGTGAGAAAAAAAAGATAATATATTTTTTTATATCTAATATAGAAAGTTTATATGTTCTAAGTACTCTGTAGGTCTGGTCTTGCTCTTAGTTCTGTAGTGTCTGTGAGGTAATTATGTTGGAAGCCAATTTATCTTCTTTTGGTATATTCCATTTTAGAACATATTGTATTTAAATGAATGGTTAGTGTGTTATATATATGGGTTACATTTTGTATGTGTTACTACATATAATGTGTATGTGTGCTGCTTTTTGAATTTGTTAAATGTTCCTATGTTATGATATAACAATCAAACATACACCCCCAGAGTTTTTAGCTAGTGGTACTGTTCTCCGAACATGTCCGCGGACATTAAAAGAGTTCGCGGACATCAAGTTCAGTAGAAGGGGTTCAGTATGTTCCATATTACATGTACATAAAGTCAAAGTTATTATTGTTAAGTTGCGCTACTAAAAACCTATGAAATTCAGTGAAAAACTTTGTTAAAGGGACGTTATGGTTAAGTTGCGCTACTAAAAACCTATGAAATTCAGTGAAAAAACGTTGTTAAAGGGACGTTATGGTTCCAAGTAAAACCGAAAAACCCTTGAAATTCGCCAGTTATGGTAAGCTAAGCAACCATTACTCGCGCCACCACCGTGCACTGCTAAGCCTAACACCCAGGACATCAAAGATGACATCACAAATGTCATTGACGACATCACTGATGACATCACATGTGCATTTACCTTTCATGAAAAGTCTGTACAAGGGATTCTTAGTGTAATGTTAATAAAAACAGTGTCAAGGATTATTGGAATAAATATCAAGTGCTAATCAGTGCATTAAGCTATGCATTGATATAAATAGCATTATATTATTAACTTCAATCCAGTATACTAAGGTACTCATGTAGAAACATAGGCATTGTGTGCAGCATACATGATGGAGATGCAATATTCATAAACATGCCATGTTGAATAGTGAAATGATAACTGTTTTCATATTAGAGTTTTGCGTACAGTGAAACATGTGATAAGTAGGTAATAAAACCCACTTACTACATAATTGCATTATTATAGACAAAACACAAAGAGACAACAACACATACAAACATGAATATATACAAGGGAATTGAAGTAAGAAAAAAAACAGCAATAGTAGCAGAAAGTGTTCATAACCTAACTGATTACCTTTATGCAGAGAAATGATTGCTCTGTTTCAAAGCTGTTACTTACCCTATCTATATATATTACATGATGTGTCTGGACCCTAAGGAAATAGTGTGAGTACAACATATAAAAATATGAGCATATACAGGGAAAGTACAGTAATAAAAAAACATCAAAACTATCAGAAATGCTGATAAATCTACTGATAATTTTAATGCACAAAAGGGATTGCTGTCTTTCAAGGTTGTGTCTTCCCCTATGTATATATTTCATATGATATGACTGGACCATAAGGGAATTATTGTAAGAACATACTTGAAGGATAAGTCTACAAATATAGTACATTTACAATGTTTTGTTCCTGACTGTTACTGAAGAAAATCATGTGGCCTAGATATGTCAGGAAAGGAAAAAAGGGAGAGTCAGACATGTGATGTCATCAGTGATGTCATCAATGATATTTGTGATGTCATCTTTGATGTCCTGGGTGTTAGGCTTAGGAGTGCACGGTGGTGGCGCAAGCTATGGTTGCTTAGCTTACCATAACTGGCGAATTTCAAGGGTTTTTCGGTTTTACTTGGAACCATAACGTCCCTTTAACAAAGTTTTTTCACTGAATTTAATAGGTTTTTAGTAGCCCAACTTAACCATAAAGTCCCTTTAACAACGTTTTTTCACTGAATTTCATAGGTTTTTAGTAGCGCAACTTAACCATAACGTCCCTTTAACAAAGTTTTTTCACTGAATATATATATATATATATATATATATATATATATATATATATATATATATATATATATATAATAACCTCCCAGAAACCAGCTGTGTTGTGGGTTTTTTGTTTCCCTCCTAGGGTCATGACCTTAGATTTGCTTTGATTTATCTTTAATCCATTGATGTTAGCATGTTTTTCCAGGCAGTTCAGAGACCTCTGGAGGCCTACAGGGGTCTGGTCCATATGAATTGTGTAATCCACATAGCACACAAAGAGCACAGGCAATCCAGCTAGTTTGGGTGGAAATTCCCAAGTTCATTAAACCACTGGCGCAAATAGCTCACATAGTAGTTATACAAAGTTGGTGCGAGTATGCAGTCTTGTTTTAGACCCAAGTTCTTATTTTTTTTTTTGTTAGAGTACCTTCTTGTGGCGTTCTAACGACCACATTTGTAACTGTGTGCAATTCTTTAATAAAATGAAATGTATAAAGTCTGGTTGACACCCAAGCCAAAAATTTCTCCCACAGTCGGGCTCTAAAGATGCAATCAAATGCACCCTAATAATCCTCTGACGCGACATATAGTTGCGCCCCTGGCATTTTCATGATCTCTGCTAATGTCAGTTTAACAGCACAAATGCAATGCACTGAACTTTCTCCATGACGAAAGCCTATTTGACTCATATCCTATTCATACACCATTTGTTAAGGTCTTTAAGCAATATTTTAGCAAACATTTTGCTGCAGGCATCCAACATTGCCAGCACCTATAGTTCCTTGGATCATGCCAACTCTCCGGCAACGCACTGATTCACAATGGCTTTAAAGACACAGCAGAAAGATATCACCTCCAGCATACGATCCTTTGTAATTACAATATTAGGTAAATTATTAGGACTGGGAGCTCTAGAAGACTTGGTCTTGCAATTATCGGATAAATATCATCTACATCAAAGTCCAGTTGCCCTTGTCCACTTTCCTCTTGTTTTTTGTGCTGATTTGATCCTTTTTATCTCATTCAATGCAATACATTTCTTTAATATGTTGAACCCAGGAATCTTCAGAGAAGTTAACTAGTTCTCAACAATCTCCTGCTGACATGTGAGTGCTGTATAGCTAAAAAACACAAGTACAGCCGCTCAGGCTGTCCAAATGTCTGCTGCTTTTCGGATGAAGAATTTTTGAATATTTTAATAGGTGTTCTCCGTCTGGCAGGTGCAGATATGTTTTTAAAATACTGGAGGGTTAACACTTTGTTCTCCAGTGGATTCCTCTTTTTTCTTCTTATTCTCTCTTCAAATTTGCATTTAATACAAATTACAGAATTTGTTGGGCCCTTAGTGTTCAATAATAGAGGATCCTAATTCGGAAGAAACTGCCTGTGCTTGATCCATACGCACTAGGTCAGGTCTTCCAATAGCCAACCAGTTTCTGTGGTAAGCACTAGTTACACCACATACCTCAGGGTTTATGGAAGGCAACTAGATGGGTGCCTCCTAGGTTACAATGGCAGCATGGTCTGCATAATTCAATAGCCTCTCCCTCTAAGGATGACAAGGGCCGTGGGGAATAAAACACAAGGGTAGGGCATATTAATGAATACATTTGTGCCCTCCTTAATGGTTTTTTACATGTGGTCACTATTCAACACACTGCACATGAGTAGTAAAAAGTAAATGGAAGGGCTCTTACCCTTTCCATGTAGCTAGTAGTTCTGTGCACAGGAGGGTCAGGCAGCCTGAGACTTAGGGGCCCAAACACATTTGTCAATATCAGCTTAAAGTGCGTTCACTCACATTTGTAGGCATGGGCAGGATGCATAATGGCATCCTAACATCTTTTTTAAAGTGCTTATTTAACCAATATTGCAAATGATTTACAGTGGGGAGATGGGCGTACACTAGAGTGTCATCTTTAACAGCAAATATACCAAAAAGACGGGTACTGAACGTGCAGTCCCGTCTGCATCTTTGTACAAAGTCAAACGTGAGTCAGTCCTCCCTGCGATCGGGGAAGACCTGGCTACCCGCTTCAGCTGATGTCTACGGACAGAGGCTTACCTCTCATTTTCATCTGAAAGTGGTCTGGCGGGCCACGCGCAAGCTGTTCTATGCTTCACAGCCCGTCAGACCATCTTGTTTTATAGTTTCCATAGCACCGCTGCGCGTGACGCACGCGGCGGGCAATGGCCAACCTGGGAGGTCCTGTGGGGGGCCATTTTGAGGTCATGCTCCTAAGTCATTCGAGCAGGCGTATTACTCCTGGGTGTCCATTATATGTTTGGGGTTGACAGAGTGGTGAGGTTGTGGCTCACTGTCTGGTCTAAGATAAACTAAAATTAAAATTGAAATTGAAATTCCGGTTCCATGTGGAACGTACAGACAGTGTATAGTATTTTCTTGGTGGTATATGTAGGGCTAGTCTATCCGTTTTCTAGTATACATAACCAAATACCCGCCTGGTGACTGGGGGATGTCTGGATTGGCCTACTTGTCCTCTGGGTGGCCTGGTAAATGTACCGTGCCCTGACACAGTGAACATTATACATGGTTAGAAGATTACAAGTAGGTTACATGTGAGGGAGTCTGTGCAGATCAATAAACATTGGTGTCTCGACTATGGCATACTGAGCTGTGCCTCACAATGTTCTGATTCACCGTCTCGACTTCAAAGTTCCTATTGTACTCAGAGTTATTTTCAAAGGCACACATTGGTGAGCATGGTAGCAGGTAATACAAAGTAGGTTGGTTTCCAAATAGTTTGCCTCATAAACGCACACACATTGCTCAGGATCTCACAGCTAACATGTCATGGTGTAACCATCTGATTCTCCCGCTGTTTACATTGTAGCTAACGTTTGCCAATTGGTCAGCTCATTCAGTCCTGTTTTATCAGTTTTCAATCGGTAGATCCATAGTTGTTCTCTTCTGTAGAGAAGATCATGGATGTTGCCGCCCCTTGTGGGTACTGCCATCTTCTCGATAATGAACCATGTAAAGTCCGCTGGACTGTGTTGGTGTTCAAGAAAATGGTCCACCATAGGTGCGGATGACTTTGTTGTGCGGATGCAACTGGCAACCCCGAGTACACTGGCAGTACTAGTCACCAGTTGTAACTCGCAGCAGAGGCCGAGGACAAGGACAACCGCAACCAGGACCATTAGTTTAACAAATCATATGATCACAGACATGAGAAACCCGCAGACAGATGCAGAATCTGAAATACCAAATACATATCGAGAAAGTCTAGTGATGAATCTATCGAAACATAACCTGACTGCAGACAAATTAGAAGTCCTTGAAAAGGGTCTCTCGTTCAGCAGACCATGACCCGTTCCAGACCCGCATAGAAATGGCACAATTAGTCAGGAAAATACGGTTGAAACAGTACTTCGGTTCAATAACCACCACCGCCAGAGAGAAAAGTGCGACCAACCTGAGGGGCAAGTCGACCTTTTACCGCCCACCGAATGGCATCTCACCTGAGTCAATTACATTTGAAAAGGTGCTGCTTAAACAGCTCGAGAAATTAGAAGCAGAACTAATTCCTGGTTAGAAGAATTTCTCAAACAAAAACAAGCTAGCACTTCAATCACTAGCATCCAATGAACTTATCACCATCAAACCGGCGGATAAAGGCGGAGCCACGGTTATAATGGACACCATGGCATATGATCTAATGGTTCAGACCCTCTTACAGGACACCTCCAGCTATAAACAACTAGGGCTGATGCAACAGAAGCAATCAGACAACTTATAATACCTATTTTGGAAGAAGCCAACGTTGAAGAAGTGATCAGCAACAAAGAATATGATTTCCTCAACCCAAGAAATCCAAGAAAACCAGCATTCTATGCACTTCCGAAAGTGCACAAAGGAATCACTCCACCACCAGGAAGAACCATAGTCTCTGGGATTGGCTCCATCCTGGAACCACTGTCACAAATTGTGGATTTCTTCTTAAAACCTGAAGTAACCAAAATGAAGTAATATCTGAAAGATACGACGGCAGTCATTGAACTGATACAAGACTGACCTTTTGACTCAGCCCACAACCTATTAGTAACACTGGACATCGAATCGCTGTATACTAGAATTCCACAGATGGCCACTCTAAGAGTGATAGAGAAGATTCTACAAGAGAGAGAACCACCACTTCCCATTCCGGTTACTTTCGTGATGCAACTTGCAGAGATTGCATTGACAAAGAACTATAACAATAACTACTATGAACAAATATCGAGCACGGTGATGGGAGCTACCTTCGCACTGAGCCTTGCCAATCTCTATGTCGCTAACTTCGAGGAGGAAAGGATCTATCAGCCCAACAACCCATGGCTGAATAAAATAAAATTATGGTCAAGGTACATTGACGACGTGCTGCTGATCTTCACAGGCAACGAGTGTTAGGGAGAATTCTCTGTTTAGGCTGAATTTCCTAACCTAGTGAGTCCCCCAGCAGCTTTGCTGGATTTCTGGAGTTTGTTTTTTCCATCCTGCCAAGAGTGAGACTCTTTTCCTCCCACTCTTGGACATGAATGTGTGTAATTCCTTTGAATGTCAATGGCCCTCATTACGACCCTGGCGGAAATCGAAAAACGATGGCGGAAATGTAATACCGCCATCGAATACCGCTCGGTGCGATTATGACCCGTCACCGCAAAGTACGATGCCATTAGCGACACCGTAGTGAACGCCAACGCTAACTGCACCAAGTACGCGGACGCGCGCCATGCAAAACCGTAATTACCACCATGGCGCAACGGTACGCGAATTCTGACCCTAGCGGACATTTACATAACGCCATCAAGCATGGCAGAAAGTACCATTCCGCCATGGTGAGAATTACCGCATCGTGAACCAACCGTAAATGGCCCTACTGAGTGCCTGTACACCACTCCCTGCCCACATTGCACAACTCCCCGTAGGTGCAATGAAGTCACACAATGCAACCAGTCAAATGTACAAGTCACCCATGCATGCCAACGAACAAATGAATGTAGGGGCTCCAAGTGCCTTGTGAGTGGCCATCCATATCTGGCATGTCACCATTGCCATACAGATGCAGCACAGGCATGTGAAGGTACAAGTACAGCAATATGAACTGAAATATGAGACAAAACAACAACAGGCCCCCATCGCTTGACACCAGTGTAAGGCAACATTCAAAGCAGTATCCTGAGGGAGACTGCACCAGCCCTGTACTCTTGCCAGTAAACAAACCAACCATCAGCACAAGCATGTACCACACAAGTTGGCAGAGTGACTGAGCAGCCAGGCCCACCCCAAGAGGGGCCAATGGGAGCTGCAGGGCACAGATGGCACGAATACAGAAGCTATTCCAATGGACATGACCTCAGTCTCCCTCCAAGAAACGCACGCAAACACAGGCACCTGTGACCAGCCATATTCTGACAATCACATCAATCCACCAATCCACCTGGCTGACCGGCATCTGGCACACAAAAGCTAATCCCCCGCCCCTGAGCATGACATCATGAAAAAAGTCAAAATGGCTGCCCCTATCCCTGACCTTACTGGGCATCGTAGGCAAACGCGGCCAGTACAGTACCACGCAACTATACTCAGAAGCCGGAACCCAATGCAGATCTTCTCACAATACATCGCTCCACAAATAGGAATATGCTACATTACTTGCAAAGAATAATGCTACACGGTTAATATCTGAATAAAATATTAATGCACATCAAATTCACCAAGCCCATACAGCTATTAGGTCATAAACTCCAAAATATTATTCATTACTGTGGGCTGCATCCGCAATAAATGACCAGCTTCTTCTTGTGTGACGCCCTGTTCCTTCATGGTACACAGGGGCTACATCCACGTTCAAAAAGGCAACATGGAAGCGCCTAGAACCGCAGGGCCGTCCCATTAGGTAGGCACTAGTCCAGCTGAAAGGTTGATATGTTGCTCCTAGCCACTAGTACAGCGTAAGGGCATGTGGCCCATTGGCGATCGTCCCATAAGATCGTAATGGTGCTCCACTGATTAACTCGAAGCAGCAGGTGTCGGGAGTAAAAGCCATCTGCAGGAGTGGCATACAGATGGCAGCGGCAAAAGGGTAGGAGATACCTGTCACCCAAATGAAATGAAAAAGAATAGTATGGGCATCAGAACTTCATTTGTATTACTCACTTCAATGATCACACTAAATCTACAGGCATATGCATGCTAGCCCACTCAAAAGGATTAATTCCACCCAAAAATCACTTGCGATTCATAACCATATAAATCGAGGTGAAAACACTATTACAAACGAGTGTTTGTGTGCATGCGTCTGTTAAAACAGAATCCATTAGATGGGATTAGTAACGTGCATAGACACAAGTGTATGAAGGCGCGTCGAGACAGGGAGGGTTCAACAAGGGCAGATAGACGATGGTCCCACTATGGCAGCTCTGCATCACATAGCGCAGGGGAAGGGGATAGATACCAAAAAGCCATGTACATGGCAAACTCTCAATTAAATCATCTGTCCATGCATCCATACATCATTCCCTCATCCCGGTATAAAAACGCCTGATTATTTACTCACATAACATTCGAAATTTCCATTGAGTCTGTGCGTAATGCAGTCTGCAAAATCCACTGTGCTCCAGCCCGGAATTCTAGTGATGTGAAGCAACATGTATTTGGGAACGTCCTGCCTTATCGTCCACTACGCTATTGCGCATCCCATACTATTCATATCAATCATTGCATTCTCGCCATGGCCCCTGTCCCAAGGACATTAAACAATAGAACGTTATATTTGCAGTCAGACCTGTGGGCGTCCCCTCGCTGCTAGCTGAAAACCGAAAGCGCTGTCCTTCGAATTCCTCATTTGCAACATCACGTCGAAAAGGCATCCGTGACCGCTCGAAATCACAAATTCATCCATGTAGTGCGGCAGTGTGTGAAAATGGCAACTGGCTTCACTCACAAATGGGACGCCCCGCCCGTCGGTGAACCTCGGTACAGTGCTGCATGAGGGTCCACCGTTAATCGAGTACTACATTCCACGGACCCTTCACAAGTTTGTTCGCGACTGCAAAGATTGTATGTGAAACAATGGGACCATAGCAGAATGAACATATAAACCAATAATACACTGCCATCGGGGTCAAATACATGATTGTAATAGCAAGATGCCATGCGTCACACTGCAGCGTTGTGTGCGGGACGTGCTCGCCCAAAGGGGATTGCAGCTTGCACAGGTTGAATGAATCACCACAGGTGGAGGCAATACAGCCTGAAAACACATAAATTGCACACCCAACCCCCTCCCACAACCACACCCACTCCAAAATGCTACCGGCAGGACTAGCGATGTTGGGCCTGGGGGACCTGATAGCACTGCAAGTACTCCAACTTCAAGAAGAAGACGAACACCAACTACTACAACAACCGGCCGCACAGAGGAGACACAGGAGGAGGAGGAGGGCAAGGCAGGGCCAGCAAGGCCCACCAGCACAGCCACTACCACCACGCAGGCAGCCCGCAATCCCACGCCTCTGAGCTCATCCGTTCAACCTCACTGCTGAGCAGATCCACACCCTCTACCGTTTGGACCGGGACACCATAATCGCCATTGTGGACATGACACACGCTGACCTTGTCAGCATGATAGATAGCCCAACCGCCATCCCACCCCTACTGAAGGTGGTGTCTGTACTCCACTTCCTGGCCACAGGCACCTACCAGCACACAGTCGGACAGTTGCATGGCATTTCACAGCCACTGTTGTCACGGACACTAATGCAAGTGCTCGATGCCCTCCTGAAGCACGCAGACGACTACATCTCTTTACCACGCTCGGAGCATGAGATCACAAACACAAAAGTGGGATTCCATGCACTTGCCGGCATACCGGGTTGCATTGGTGCCATCGACTGCACCCATGTGGAATTGGTTGTCCCACATGCCATGGAGGTCCAGTACCGCAACCGGAAACAATATCATTCCCTTAATGTACAAATGGTGTGTGACTCCAACAGGATCTTTACACATTGTTGTGCCCGATTTCCTGGTTCAACCCATGATTCTATGGTCTTGAGGAACTCTACAATACCACGCTACATGGAGCGACACGCAGGGAACAGATCCTGGCTACTCGGTGAGTCTCATTTCATGCATGATGATGTGGGGTATGTGATGCGGCAATGACCTGGCAGGAAGGGGGGGGATGCGTACGTAGCAATGTCATTCCACAAACATCCTTTATTGTCCACATACAGGTGATGCCGGGTATCCACTGAAGAGATGGCTCCTTACACCACTCCGGAACCCACAGAACCAGCATGAGGAGGACTACAACCATGCCCACTCACGTACCCGTGTAGTCATAGAACAGGCATTCGGCCTACTGAAGGCTCGTTTCCGCTGCCTCAGCAGGTCTGGCGGGGCACTCCTGTACCGCCATGAGAAGGTTGCAAAGATGGTCATGGCATGTGTCATGCTACACAACATGTGCGTACGTAGAAATGTGCCCATGCCCCCTGACGCAGAACTGCAAGCACCTGAAGATGGTCATGATGAGGGTGGGGATGTGGCAGCACCTCAAGGAGTCCGCGAGGCACAGGAGGCCCGTGAAATTCGTCAGAATATCATAGATTCATGCTTCTAGCACTCACGCCTGGTGGCTGATACATGGACACGGGACTTGTGGCACTGTGTGTGTCTGGAACATGCACAATGTGGACTGTACTCCTATAAAGGCCTCGTACACAATGATCAATGTCCACACATCTCATTGGGTGATTATGAAATGTTCATTGCATATGTGAAATTATGTTACACACCCCATCGACCCGCCACCCAAGAAAGCCCAACAACCCCCTCCACCCTCCTACCTCCCCCCCGAACACCAGTGTCCAAAGATGCTCATTGTCAGTGGGCAGACGCTATTGCAAGCCCCCTCTCCGGGTATCAGGGGCACCCCTGCCTGTGGAGCGCAGGTTCCTCCCAGATCTACGTTGGGGGCTGCCCTGGACGGAACTTGCAACGGATGATGTCTCTGCCTGCTCACGTCCATGCATGTCCCTAAGGGTTTGTGAGAGCTCAGTGAGCACACGGCGCACAGCGGCAAGTTCACCACATACGTCTTTGGACGTCGCATGCAGTTCCCCCCTCAGGCTCTCGGTGCTTCTCTCCATTTGTACCCTTAGTGTCTCTGTATTTCGCTCCATTTGTGCCCTAAGTGTCTCAGTAGATGTTTCTATGGCTGCCTTAGTACCCCCACATTCATCAGCATGCTCCTTGAGGAACGTGGCCAGTTGCTGCTGTTGCACGATCACCTGGTCGAGGGACTGTTGCCTCTGCTGGGCCATGCCCATTTGCGGTGGTGTCACAGAGGGGCTGATCACCTTATGTTGCCTTGTCACAGGGCTTGTGGGGGATGGCCAGTCGTCGTCTTGTGGGTGCCCCTGCGTGGTATCCTCATGGTGTACGGGATGGAACAAACAGGGGGATTGAGACAGGTCATGGATGGGTCCTACATCGACAGCACCGTTTTCTGTGTCGGAGCATGCTGCCATTAATGCAGTGTCACCTATGGTGCTGCTGCCACCAGAAGCAGTGCCTTCTGTGGCATCCATTGGGGGGACCTGTGGTGCTGCTGTTGTGGGCATGCTGGCTGCTGTGGTGCCTGTTGGAGTCCCCTCCTGTGTGCTGCCACTTGATTTGTGCTGCTGCCGTGTCTTGGTCCGTGCAGCTGAGGTGGAGGGTCTTTGTCCGTTGGTCTTGGCCCTCTTTGCAGGTGTGCTGGTAGAGGTGTCCTGAAGCTCGTCGTTTGAATCGGACCCTGTGGTGGAGTAAAGGAGGGCGAGCGTTATTTATGGGTCTGTGGAAATTGGAATGGCAATGTATCACATGCATTGGGGTGGTACCTGAGGGTGATTTGGGTCAGGGCCTTGGAGGTGGTTTCATTTTCGTGTGGATTGAGGATGCAGTTGTTTTGCAGCCTGCAGTTAGGGTGTGCATGCTGCACGTGTAGAGGGTGTTTTTAGGATTTTTAATTATTTATGTATTTTATGTGACTTTTAGAGTGCGCTATCAGGCCAATGTATGTGGACGTTCTCCTGGACATGTGTTTCTGTTGCACTATGTGGACACATGGTACTTCACATGATTGGACATTGTGGATTTAGCATTGTTTTATTTGGCCCACCTACCTGATTCTTCGGTTGTCTGCACTCCTTTCTCCATCCCTCCGACTCCCTCTATACTCTCCATTCCAATGGTGGAGGCACAGATTTCTTCCCAGGGGGTCAACTTGATGGGTGATTCCGATCCTCCCCCGGTTGCTGTGGCAATGTTACGGTTGGCTGATAGTATGCTCCGTACGCGTATCCGCAAGTCGTCCAATCGCTTTCTGCATTGCTGTGGGTTGCGGGGTGCGGTCCCCACCGCACTTACCCGCTGTGCCACCAGGGCCCATATGGCCTTCTTGTTCGCAAGTGCCGTCCTGGTCATTTGCATCAAGAAGACGACGGCAGCATTCTCCTGGAGGGTCTCTGTGAGCACGGTGAGTTCCTCATGGGAGAAGTGGACCTGCCGCTTGCGGTCGCACGCTTTTTAAGCAACTTTTCCCATTTTGATTGTTTTAACTAGGGTGGCTAACGGGTTGGGATGTGTCTCAGGGTCGGATTTTTGATGGTTGTGTTGGGATTCTGATTTTATAGGTGTACGGCATGCTGTTTCCCGTTCCGGCCCCATGTTTTTACTTCCGTTTCCGTATATTTACGGTCACCGTATTTTGCGATTAGCGCTCATTACGGTGACCGCTATGATGGGTGTCGAAATTGCACCTAGGGCGCCGTACGACGGAGGTGAGGGGCGTTTTGGGGACATTTCCGCCATCGCGGACTTTGCACTTCCGCCATGGCGTAATGCTCGTGCCCGATGGGTCAGAATTAGCCGCACTTTACTCCATCGTGCAATGGCGGAAACGCTATTTACGCTATGGCGGTCAGGTCAGTTACTTTCCGCCAGGGTCGTAATGAGGGCCAATGTGTTCTATGGGCTATGGGGTCTTTTACTCCATAGGGTCTCATATGTTTCTCTATGTGTGTTACACCGCACCCTACGTGCCGTAACACTAGGGCGTCCTAGCGGACCTCCATCATAGACTCCATACCCGGGGACTGACTACTGTCTCCCCGGGCATGTAAAGTCACCATTGGCTTTACTAGACCTAAATTTACAAACAGAACTAGTACAAACCATCCTATTGTGGACGTACTAGTAGGGGTAATTCGATTACTCCTGGATCTGTTATTCGAGGGGGCACTGTCCCGTCCCCCCCTCGTCGAGTTTTGGCTGGTGGCAGTGGAAACTACTTGTTATGTTCGACCCCGAACATAACCCTATGGGATTCTTCCCATTGTTGGAGATTGATTCTTTTCCTCGTTAATCTCTAACATACCACCGGTCTACTTATCTTAAATAAGTTTATCGGATGGTATTTTCTGCCAGAACTCAGTTTTTAAAATGGCGTCTGTGTTCGTCTCTGTGACTCCTAAACCAAAGGTTGAGCCCTTTGTTCCACTTTTGGCAGGCCTCTGGACAGAGACCCTCCAAAGTGGTGCCATTCTGACTGGGTTACCACAGGGGTGTGGGAGGGGGTTTAGGCACCCTGGACCGAGTTGCCTTGCCAACTCCGGTCGCACTCTTGTGTGATTGGCCCAAGTGGTGAGCCTCCCCGCTCACCACTTGGCAAGTGTTGATTGACAGCTAGGCTGAATGAATGGGGGTTTTCTGCATAAAAGCAGGGCTTTTGGGACTGGATCTTCAGAAGTCGCCACAGGACCTAAGAATCCGACGAGGGTAACGCTGAGCCGACCTGCAACGACGACACCTCCGGTGGAGCCCTGCTGAACCGACTCACCACTTCCCGACGACAGAGGAGATCTCCCTGCCGGAGAGTCTCTTCCCCTGACTGGTGGGAACAACCAGTCCCCTTTGCTTTTTCTTCGCCTCAGGACGCAGTGGTCGAATTGCCCGTGCAGAGCACCTCGGCAACCGGGTAGCCACTACCCCTGTACCGTGACCAAAAGGTGGTGCCTTGTGACAAGAAGTATTGAACTGTGTTGATTTCGTAACCTGCTTATTTTTCTCTCCCGCCCTAACTAATATTAGAGTGCCATCTAGGTTGAGGCATACACCTCTGTCTGTAAATAAGTGATGCCGGTAGAACCTAGACCTGTCGACATATTGGTAGGGGGTTTGATCGTTTCTTCTTCGTAGAGTAATTGTAATTGAAGTGTTTGCCGTGATAGTGCCATAGTGTTTTTCATAGATGTTCCGCTGTAAATAAATACCTTAATATCTTTACACTGAAGCCTTGTTACGTGTTTGCTTGTCTTACTGTGAAGGATTGTCCTGTATTGTATACTCCACATACTGCTTAACTCTTCTTGAGAGAAGTCTGACTGCTCAGCCACAGCTACCAAGTGAATCTGTGTGGTGCAGACTGCTACCAAGTGGGTTTACTGCCAAACACCTGTAGTCCTAAATCTTTTGCAGTGGTCCCAGAGGGAACTGCACAGGTTTCCGCCTAACACTGGTGTACAGCAGTGGGATTTGTATCGAGTATACAGTTTAGAGTGCTTTTCAACACTTTAGGATAACTAACCACAAAGCTTAGCACTAAAAAGCAACTTTCAAAAACATGTCTACGATGGAAACTTACAGTCGAGAATCCTTGTCAGGTGAAAATACTGAGAGTTTGTGAGCTCTCTGTAGGCAAGAGAATCTTTCTGTAAGAGGCAAGAAGTTAGAACTGATAGAGAGATTGCTGGTGAACCAAAGTCTGGGTACTGGTTCAGAGGAACCAAGTTCTCCAGCAACTGTAGATAACAGTGATGGTGTTCATCTAAATCGTAATTCTGATGATAGCGATGAAGGGGCTGACGAGGACGGAGAGGCTAAAGAAACTGTCTCCACTGCTCCTCTACCTGCCTTACCAGCTGTGCCTACGGGGCCCATACCAGGTCCCACATGTAACCCTGCTTATTTTGAACTTGAAAAAATGAAGCTCGAATTAGAATACAAACGGTTCTTGGCTCAATCTGAACGAAACCAAGAGCTCGAGTTCAGACGGATGAATGCCCAGGCTGAGCAGAAGCAAGCTGAGTTAAGACTCAGAGAAATAGAACTTAATCACGAGTTAGAGATGAAAAAGTTGTCTATAGAAAAAGCTTCTCTCTCCTAGGGTTCCTCTAGGAGCTCCAGTCCCAAAAGACCCCGGATGCCGAAGGAATTAGTGGGTATGTATGAACCGAGATTGGATGTGTTGGATTGGTTAAAACTGTTTGAGTACAATCATGGGCTCCAGGACATCACCGGGAATGATTTGCTTCCCTGGTTGTTCTCGAGGCTCCCTCCTGTTGCGACTGATGTGGTAATGGAGTTGAGGGAGGCGGATAAGACGGATTGCGAAAGTGTGAAACTAGCTTTGATAGCTAGATTCGGGAAGACCCCTTCCCAGTATCTTAAGAGGTTTAGAACCCTCAAAAAGCATGATGGTACCCCTTGGGCTACCTGGGTGAGTGAAGGGTTGAAAAACTTAGAGGAATGGATTAAGGGTTACAAAGTGAACACTTATGAGGGTATGAAGAATCTTTTTATGTTGGAGTCGATTTATGATGCCTGTTCTCCTGAGCTCAGACAGCACCTGGCTGATTCGAAGGAATTGGATTCCCGGACGCTAGCTAAGGCTGCTGACTTGTGGGTTGCCAACAGGGCTACTCATAAGGATTCTGGGGCAACTCAGAAAAAGGATGAGGGAAAACAGCCTAAAAAAGACTCAAAAGAGAATTCGAATAATTCAAATTCCAAAGAGGGCCCCAAACAAAACCAGAAGGGTAAGCCACTGGGAAAACCACAGCAGAATAGTGTGTCTTCTGGTGCCAAACCGGAAGGAGGTCAGAACAAGCCACCATTCCAAAAGGCGTTCGGTAAATGCTTTGTTTGTGGCTCGACTGACCACGTGAAAGGAGATCCCAGATGTAAGGGTAAACCTTCAGGGGTCCAGCTTGTCTCCTTAGCCTTCGCTCCAGAGGAGGAAGTCCAAATGGCAAGTGGAAACTTTCTACTGCTAGCTGACGAACCCATTGGAGTCTCAGCCAGCGTTTCTTTAGTATCTCTGGGGTTGTAGGAACAACAGAATTTAGATGTCTATAATTCTATCCCCGATAATACTAAAGAGTATTATAAGGACAGTGTCCAGGTGAATGGTCAGGAGACTCCTGCCATTAGGGACACTGGGGCCAGCATAACTGTGGTGGATAAATCATTTTTTCAGGCTGAGGATGTTGCTAAGGCACCCAAACGTCTCACCAAGTTAGCTGGAGGGCCTGTGCAGATGCTTCCCCAATTACCAGTTCTCATCCAGTGTAACGACATGACTGTAAAGATACCTGTCAGCATACAGAGTGAGGTACCAGGACGCGTACTGGGTAACGATTTGAAAACTCTCGGAGTTGTATCGCATACTCCCAGACCTCCTAGTAAACGGTTACAGGAGCTAACCAGACCCGCAAGAGAGAGGACCATGCGCGGTACTCTCCAGGAGATGATGAAGAAAGAGATCACTCCTGCTCCACTGGAATTGTTGGCAGCTGTCTCCAAGAAATCAGAAGCGAAAGGGAAACCTAAGACTTCTATCCCGAAACCAGCAGCCAGCATTTCAGTGCAGCCAACACGGACTTCCCCGCGGTTGTCCAAAGTTACACCCGTAACTCCACCTCCAGCTGAGGCTGAGAGGGAGGTACAACCCTGTGTGGTAGAATTAGACTCTGAGAAAGAGCTAATGGAAGGCCAGGAACTCATTGGAGATCTGGATCCTGTTGACCATCCTGAGCTGCAGTCTTTACTGGCAGAAGGTGGACCCAGCAGGGCAGACTTCAGTAAGGGACAGAGAGAATGTCCAACTCTGGAAGGTCTTCGCCACCAGGCAGAAGCTCAGGCTGAAGAGCAAGAGCCTGGGAAATACAGGTTGCACTGGGAAGATGGCCTCTTCTACAGTGAACCGACCGAGTCTGCACCTGGAGACTACAAACGACTTGTAGGACCCGAAGAGAACAGACCACAGTTCTTGCAGTTAGCCCACAAGATTCCTTTGACTGGTCACTTGAGTTTCAAGAAGACTAAGGAAAGGCTCTCTCTCTACTTCTATTGGCCAAAGATGGGGGCCGAAGTAGAAAAACAATGCAGGAGCTGCCACACCTGCCAGACCTCTGGTAAGATTGGCTCCAAGAATGTGGCACCTTTAGTGCCTCTCCCAGTTGTGGGAGTCCCATTTGAGAGAGTAGGGATTGACATTGTTGGTCCCCTTGATCCTCCAACCTCCTCAGGCAACAAGTTTATACTTGTTGTAGTAGACCATGCTACTAGGTATCCTGAGGCAATTCCTATGAGGACTGTTACAGCTCCGGCTGTGGCTAAGGCCCTCCTTGGTATTTTTACTAGGTTCGGGTTTCCTGAGGAAGTAATCTCTGACAGGGGGTCAAACTTTATGTCCCACTACATGAAAGCCATGTGGAAAACCTGTGGAGTTACTTACAAGTTCTCAATGGCCTACCACCCCCAAACCAATGGGTTGGTAGAATGGTTCAACCGAACCATGAAGAGCATGATAGGTGCTTTAGAAGAACCCCTTAAGCGTAAGTGGGACCTTCTACAGCCATGCCTTCTCTTTGCTTATAGAGAAGTCCCTCAGGAGGGAGTAGGTTACTCTCCCTTCGAACTTCTCTATGGTCATCCCGTCAGAGGTCCATTGGCCCTGATTAAGGAAGGGTTGGAGAGTGCTCCTTCCCCTGACTGACTACGTGATAGGTCTCTGGAGGAGAATGTCGCACATGATGACGGAAGCAAGCGATAACTTGAAAGCTGGACAAGCATTGGTCAAGCACTGGCACGATCAAAAGGCTAACATGGTTGAGTTCGCTCAAGACCAGCTCGTTCTCGTTATGATCCCAACAAGGCAGAGGGCCTTGCAAGATAAATGGATGGGACCCTTCAGAGTTGTGGGTAAACTCGGAGAGGTTAACTATCTGGTGGACTTGGGCAATCCCAAGGAGGCTCCGACCGTCTTCCACACCAACCGCCTCAAAGCGTATGTCTCACGACCTGATGTAGGAGCGTTGCTTCTAGCATCATCCGAGGAAGAACAAGAGAGTGAAGCTCTTCCGGATCTCCTCAGAAGCTTACCTTTAGACGAAAAAATTGAAGGAGTAAATCTCTCCTCCAATCTGACACCCGAGCAACAAGAAGAGTGCAAATCTATGTTGAATCAGTGTGCCTCTCTGTTCTCGCTTTCACCAGGCTTGACCCCTTGGGGCCAGCATGACATACTCACTGGTGATTGTCTGCCAGTCAAAAGCAGAGGATACAGAATGTCAGAAAATGTACGAACCCACATCAAAGGTGAGGTCAGCAAGATGCTTGATCTCGGGGTAATAGAGCCCTCTACTAGTCCATGGTCTAGCCCAGTTGTGTTAGTACCAAAGGCCGGAACTAAAGAGCTTACATTCTGCGTGGATTATAGAGCTCTTAACGCAGTCACCAAGACTGATGCCCACCCTTTGCCAAGAACAGATGAGTTGGTGGATAAACTTGGCGCCGCCAAGTTCCTCAGCACATTTGACTTGACGCCAGGCTATTGGCAAATAGCCCTGACAGACCATGCCAAGGAGAAAACTGCATTTTCTACCCCCGTTGGCTTATACCAGTTTAAGGTAATGCCTTTCGGATTGAAGAATGCACCTGCTACATTTCAATGGATGGTAAACCAGGTTCTGAATGGGATGGAGGACTTCTGCATGGCATACTTGGATGACATCGCAGTGTTCAGCAATTCCTGGGAAGAACATGTAACACACCTGAGAGATGTTTTGCAGGCTCTTGGACGAGCCAATCTGACCATAAAGGCGAGTAAATGCCAAATTGGACAGAGTAAGGTAGTCTATCTTGGACATGAGGTAGGAGGTGGAGATATAAGGCCTTTGCTCAGTAAGATTGAAGCTGTGCAAAATCGGACAACACCTACTACTCAAACCCAAGTGAGAGCCTTCCTAGGCCTCACTGGGTACTACAGGAATTTCATAGAGAACTATGGAACCATAGCTTCTCCACTGAATGTCATCTCCTCGCCCAAATTTCCTAAAAACGTTAAATGGAACGAGGAGTGCAAGCAGGCTTTTGAAAACCTGAAAAAGGCTCTTTGCCAAGCCCCACTACTCAGAGCTCCTGATTACCGCCAACACTTCATTGTGCAGACAGATGCTTCAAATGTAGGAATCGGTGCCGTACTCAGTCAACTGGATGGGAAAGGTAGGGAGCACCCCATTTGCTTCATCAGCCGCAAGTTGAAGGATCCTGAAACAAGGTGGGCAACAATCGAAAGAGAGTGCTTTGCTATCGTGTGGGCTCTGAAGAAGTTTAGGCCGTACTTGTATGGTTCTACTTTTGTCATTCAGACTGACCACCAACCCTTGAGATGGTTAATGCAAATGAAAGGGGAAAACCCAAAACTATTGAGATGGTCGATCTGCCTGCAAGGGTTTGATTTCACCATTGAGCACAGGTCAGGATGTCACCACCAAAATGCTGATGGTCTCTCTAGGATGTATGTCATCGACTAGAGGTATGAGATTCATCCAGGAGTGGATTAAATCCTCCTGTCCCTTAGTCTGGGGGGGCGAGTGTTAGGGAGAATTCTCTGTTTAGGCTGAATTTCCTAACCTAGTGAGTCCCCCAGCAGCTTTGCTGGATTTCTGGAGTTTGTTTTTTCCATCCTGCCAAGAGTGAGACTCTTTTCCTCCCACTCTTGGACATGAATGTGTGTAATTCCTTTGAATGTCAATGTGTTCTATGGGCTTTGGGGTCTTTTACTCCACAGGGTCTCATATGTTTTTCTATGTGTGTTACACCGCACCCTACGTGCCATAACACTGGGGCGTCCTAGCGGACCTCCACCATAGACTCCATACCCGGGGACTGACTACTGTCTCCCCGGGCATGTAAAGTCACCATTGGCTTTACTAGACCTAAATTTACTAACAGAACTAGTACAAACCATCCTATTGTGGACGTACTAGTAGGGGTAATTCGATTACGCCTGGATCTGTTATTCGAGGGGGCACTGTCCCGTCCCCCCTCGTCGAGTTTTGGCTGGTGGCAGTGGAAACTACTTGTTATGTTCGACCCCGAACATAACCCTATGGGATTCTTTCCATTGTTGGAGATTCATACTTTTCCTCGTTAATCTCTAACGTACAACCGGTCTACTTATCTTAAATAAGTTTATCGGATGGTATTTTCTGCCAGAACTCGGTTTTTAAAATGGCGTCTGTGTTCGTCTCTGTGACTCCTAAACAAAAGGTTGAGCCCTTGTTCCACTTTTGGCGGGCCTCTGGACAGAGACCCTCCAAAGTGGTGCCATTCTGTCTGGGTTACCACAGGGGTGTGGGAGGGGGTTTAGGCACCCTTACCGAGTCGCCTTGCCAACTCCGGTCGCACTCTGGTGTGATTGGCCCAAGTGGTGAGCCTCCCCGCTCACCACTTAGCAAGTGTTGATTGACAGCTAGGCTGAATGAATGGGGGTTTTCTGCATAAAAGCAGGGCTTTTGGGACTGGATCTTCAGAAGTCGCCACAGGACCTAAGAATCCGACGAGGGTAACGCTGAGCCGACCTGCAACGACGACACCTCCGGTGGAGCCCTGCTGAACCGACTCACCACTTCCCGACGACAGAGGAGATCTCCCTGCCGGAGAGTCTCTTCCCCTGACTGGTGGGAACAACCAGTCCCCTTTGCTTTTTCTTTGCCTCAGGACGCAGTGGTCGAATTGCCCGTGCAGAGCACCTCGGCAACCGGATAGCCACTACCCCTGTACCGCGACCAAAAGGTGGTGCCTTGTGACGGAGCACTCCGCGGCTGGTCTCTTCCCTGGTGGTGCACCGGACTTCACTTTTCTTCGACGACGAGATCATCTCTACTCTTGGCAAAGACCCGACGTGCATCCACCACCAGGAACAACTGCCCCCGCCGGAGCTGTCTCTCCACAATAAGGTACTGTGTCCGCCTGGCTTCCCTTTCTGCCGGATCGAGTGAGGTGTCTTAATCCTCTCCTTTCCGTTGGGTCGCCTACAAGCTTTTCTCATGTATTGTTCTGAACTGGTTCAAACTGCCGATAACAATTTGCTACAAAGACTCGAACGCATTTCCACTATTGACTTTTGGGACATATCGCCTTGCCTCTCTCCGAGTGGGCCTGGCCTCTGAACTTTATGATCTATTGTGGTTCTTGCCTTCTTGCCTTGCATTTTTCCCGTGAAGTATTGAACTGTGTTGATTTCGTAACCTGCTTATTTTTCTCTCCCGTCCTAACTAATAGTAGAGTGCCATCTAGGTTGAGGCATACACCTCTGTCTGTAAATAAGTGATGCCGGTAGAACCTAGACCTGTCGACATATTGGTAGGGGGTTTGATCGTTTCTTCTTCGTAGAGTAATTGTAATTGAAGTGTTTGCCGTGATAGTGCCATAGTGTTTTTCATAGATGTTCCGTTATAAATAAATACCTTAATATCTTTACACTGAAGCCTTGTTACGTGTTTGCTTGTCTTACTGTGAATGATTGTGCTATATTGTATACTCCACATACTGCTTAACTCTTCTTGAGAGAAGTCTGACTGCTCAGCCACAGCTACCAAGTGAATCTGTGTGGTGCAGACTGCTACCAAGTGGGTTTACTGCCAAACACCTGTAGTCCTAAATCTTTTGCAGTGGTCCCAGAGGGAACTGCACAGGTTTCCGCCTAACAACGAGGCAGACCTTATTGCCTTTATGGAATGGCTCAACATGCAAAACCCCTTCCTGAGATACTCTAAAACACATAGGGCCTCATTACGACCTTGGCGGAGGTCCATGGCGCTATTGGCACCATGGACCATGGCGCTAAGTTGCCAACTCCGCCATGGTGGTTGGCGGACTTACCGCCCCATTCCGACCTTGGCGGGGCGGTAAGTCCCCAATCCCCATTTACCCTTCCCCATTCCCATTTTTGCCCCATAGGGCATAATGGGAGTGGGGAAGGCGTTAATTACGCCACCGTAAATTACGGTGGCGTAATTAACATCAAGGTCCCTTAGCGCCATGGATTTTAACACCTGCTAAAAGCAGGTGTTAAATCCGCCATGGCACTAAGGGATCTCGTACTCAGGCGGTAAGGGTCGGCGATGTTTACGCTGGCGTAAACCCCTTACCGCCTGGGTCGTAATGAGGCCCATAGTACTGCTTCAGTACACTTCCTTGACTTGACATTACATTTAAGCAATTAAAACATTACAAGTACCGTCTACAAAAAGCCCACGGATAGGAACTCACTGTTTACATACAAGAGTTACCATCCGTCGAGCCTTAAAAACAACCTACCCTTTGGCCAGTTCCTTCGATACCGTCGGAACTGCACACAAGTGACAGATTACAATCAGCAATCATCAGCACTGGCCACTAAATTGAAAAATAAGGGCTACCCAAAACACCTAGTGAAACCAGCAAGAAAAAGGGCCAGAAATATCCCAAGAGAAGCAATTTTGGAACATCACATGAAACGGAATGAATCTGCTGAGCAAATCACAGCCGTACTAAGCTTCTCACCCCTGACCAATAAGATTAAGAAGGAAGTTCTCAAACTGTGGCCCATTCTGAATGTCAGTACCGAGAGCCTGGACCCTCCAAGATTTGCTATCAAAAGACGTAGAAATCTGAGGGATTCCCTGGTACATTCTTATAAGGACACAACTCCCAGATCCAACACCCTATGGGGTGCAACCTAAGCAACTGGGCACACACCATGTGGATCGTGCAGTGCCTGCTCCAGTACCAAAAGATCAACGAGCATTGAAATTGGCTGGCAGTTTAATTGGACACAAAAGAACTTTACAAATTGCAATAGTCGCAATGTAATCTACATCATAACCTGCCCATATGCCAAACGCTACGTGGGAATGACGATGCGACCGATAAGAACACGTCTCGCGGAGCATAGGTCCTGCATCCGCACAAAAAAGTCATCCGCACCTATTGTGGACCATTTTCTTGAACACCAACACAATCCAGCGGACTTTACATGGTCCATTATAGAGAAGATGGCAGTACCCACAAGGGGCGGCAACATCCATGATCTTCTTTGCAGCAGAGAACAACTATGGATCTACCGGTTGAAAACTGATAAGACAGGACTGAATGAGCCGACCAATTGGCAAACGTTAGCTACAATGTAAACAGCACGAGAATCAGATGGTTACACCATGTCATGTTAGCTGTGAGATCCTGAGCAATGTCTGTGCGTTTATGAGGCAAACTATTTGGAAACCAACCTACTTTGTATTACCTGCTACCGTGCTCACCAATGTGTGCCTTTGAAAATAACTCTGAGTACAATAGGAACTTTGAAGTCGGGACGGTGAATCAGAACATTGTGAGGCACAGCTCAGTATGCCATAGTCGAGATACCAACGTTTATTGATCTACACAGACTCCCTTACATGTAACCTACTTGTAATCTTCTAACCATGTATGATGTTCACTGTGTCAGGGCACCGTACATTTACCAGGCCACCCAGAGGACAAGTAGGCCAATGCAGATATACACCAGTCATCAGGCGGGTAATTGGTTATGTGCACTAGAAGACGGATAGACTAGCCCTACATATAACACCAAGAAAATACTATACACTGTCTGTACGAATCGGAATTTCAATTTCAATTTTAATTTTAGTTTATCTTAGACCAGACAGTGAGCCACAACCTCGCCACTCTGTCAACCCCAAACATATAATGGACACCCAGGAGTAATGCGCCTGCTCGAATGACTCAGGAGCATGACCTCAAAATGGCCGCCAACAGGACCTCCCAGGTGGGCCATTGCCCACCGCATGCGTCACGCGCAGCGGTGCTATGGAAACTATAAAACAAGATGGTCTGATGGGCTGCGATGCATAGAACAGCTTGCGCACGGCCCGCCAGACCACTTTCGGATGAAAACGAGAGGTAAGCCTCTGTCCGTAGACATCAGCTGAAGCGCGTAGCCGGGTCTTCCCTGATCGCAGGGAGGACTGACTCGCGTTTGACTTTGTACAAAGACGCAGACGGGACCGCATGTTCGGTACCCGTCTTTTTGGTATATTTGCTGTTAGAGATGGCACGTTATTGTACGGCCATCTCCCCACAGTAAATCATTTGCAATCCTGGTTAAATAATCACTTTAAAAAAGATGTTAGGGTGCCATTAGGCATCCTGCCCATGCCTACAAATGCGAGCGAACGCACTTTAAGCTGATATTGACAAATGTGTTTGGCCCCTAGGTCTCAGGCTGCCTCACCCTCCCGTGCACAGAACTACTAGCTACATGGAAAGGGTAAGAGCCCTTCCATTTACTTTTTACTGCTCATGTGCAGTGTGTTGAATAGTGACCACATGTAAAAAACCATTAAGGAGGGCACAACTTTATTCATTAATATGCCCTCCCCTTGTGTTTTTCTCCCCACCCCTCCTGTCACCCTTACAGGGAGAGGCTATTGAATTATGCAGACCACGCTGCCGTTGTAACCTAGGAGGCACCCCTCTAGTTGCCTCCCATAAGCCCTGAGGAATGTGGTATGACTACTGCTTACCACAGAAACCGGTCGGCTATTGGAAGACCTGACCTAGTGCGTATGGATCAAGCTCAGGCAGTTTCTTCTGAATTAGGACCCTCTATTATTGAACACTAAGGGCCCAACAAATTCTGTAATTTGTATTAGATGCAAATTTGAAGAGAGAATAAGAAGAAAAAAGAGGAATCCACTGGAGAACAAAGTGTTCACCCTCCAGTATTTTAAAAACATATCTGCACCTGCCAGACGGAGAACACCTATTAAAATATTCAAAATGTCTTCATCCGAAAAGCAGCAGACATTTGAATAGCCATGAGCGGCTGTACTTGTGTTTTTTAGCACATCAAAGTGCATCCACATGCACTTGTAAGCCAAAATCAAGATACAGACTTATTTCAATCTATCCCAGCAAAGAAACTGGTTGTTCCTAAGTGTGACTACAGTATTGGGTAACCCACAGTAGGAAAACCCACAACAGTCCCCTGTGTTTTATATAGTGCTGTATAGCTGTCAGAAACATTTGGCGTCCTTTGCCCTTATTAATCTGTATACGATTTTCCAATTACTTATCTTTTTATTGAATTTATTTTGCTTTATCAGTTTTTTATATTTCACTTTTAGATTTTTCAAGACCAGATCGTTCTCCTCATATTGTAACAGTTCCGATCTACGGACCAATCTAGAGAAACTACGAAATTGCTTCTTAATTTTTTGTACTGTTGCATCGTACCCTTCACCCTTAGACCCTATAATGTAATGTGTTCTTTTATCTATCTTAGCTGTATCAATAATGTTTTGTATAAAGTTGGGCAAATCTTGCATATAGTCTATGACTTGCTCGGTCCCTCTCGTTGTCAGTTCAAGCAGGATATTATTTGCCAAGTCAATACTTGCCTCCGACCATTAGATTTGGTGGCCTTGTGAATTGACAGTAACTGAAGCCGCTAATGACCTCTTGCTCACTGCTTTCTGATGTTCTATTATGACTGACAGGACCGCATGATCACTTAGGTCATTGAACCCGATCTCATAGCTAGACCTCCTTGCACCAAGGATAAGGATGTCAAAAATCGCATCCAGACAGGACAATTGCCCTTTAGCCCTCCATATTTTGCAACTCCAAATATCAGACTCATCTGTTAATTCCAATGTGTGCATGTTAAACTCAAACAAAGCAACTGACAATCTTTTCCATTTCTCCATAAGGCGAACCTGTATATCTGTGGGTGGGTTTGCTTTACAACTACTGTATTTGCACCTAAGTTGAATTACCCACTGCATTCATGCTTAACCTGCCCATGGCACCTAAATTGAACTATCCTATTGCATTTGTGTTTACTTGCCCATTGCACCTAAGTTGAATTAGCCACTGCATTCATGCTTAACCTGCCCATGGCACCTAAGTCGAACTAGCCTACTGCATTTGTGTTTAACTGCCCATTGCACCTAAGTTGACTTAGCCACTGCATTTATGTTTACTTGTCCATTGCACCTAAGTCGAATTAGCCACTGCAATCATGCTTAACCTGCCCATGGCATCTAATTCAAACTAGCCTACTGCATTTGCATCTGAACATGCCCACAGCTTTTCAAAGGGAACTAGCCTACTGCACTAGCACCAAACTGCCCTAGTACCTAAATCCCATACTAACATACCTGCCCCTATCTGTAAACGCATCACTGAAACGCCTTCGCCCACATGGCCACAGTCTGCAGAGCAACCCTAACTATGGCATCCATCTCCCCCTTTTTAGTACAATCCCCCCTTCCTACTTCCTCTCTCCACTCAACCACCACCCCGGCAGCAAACACCACACCGCACAAATATCTAGCTAACCAAGCTCCCATCTACCTGGAAAGTTGTTTCACTCACCACATCTCCACCCGACCTCAGAGAGTTGCTTAAGTTTGCTGTCTTGCCTTACCTAGATACAAACTGCAGAAAGCTGGCGGTGTTAGCTTCCCGGTCCTTGCCACCAAATTGTGGAACTTAGATCAGAATCGTCCTTCCACGCTTTCAAGAGCAAGGCCAAATTGTGGTTGATCGCTCAAGATACTAAGAACTCTCACCCGCCACATCGGCCATAATATTTCTGGTACGACCCTGCACCCATATCTATGCTGTGCCATTGAAGCACCCTGATTGTAAATACTTTGTATATATCTTGGAAGTAATCTTGTAAGTAATTTGACATTATGTTTAATCTGACTATTTGTTCATTCTGTTTATTGCCGTTTCTCTTTATGTATACTATGTCACTGTAACGTAAGATATGCGCCCAGATGCCTGTGGGCCAGGTGCGCTATACAAATAAACCAAATACAAATACAAATACCTCTACATAGAGTCTGCAGACAGCATCAACCACAACATGGACACCTCACCAAACCCCTCTCTCAGCCCTACTGAATGGATCTGCCGTCTAGTAAAAATCAGAAACCAGAGACTATGCTCACGGATCCCACACCGCAGGATACTGCCTAGGGGGGACCTACCCCCACTCCTGCCACAAAAACATACACCTGTCAGCACAACTCCCTGCTTAGCACCTGAAATTCCTAGTCCAGCCATGACAGCCAAAGCACCTGAAATCCCTATCCAAGCAAAAACTTCCAAAGAACAGAATTCTCTTAGCAAGCCACCGGCCTCCCAGCCACAGGTAGACCCCCCAGCTCTCACGCCCGACCATCAGAGGTGCACTCATCAAATCTCGCTCCCTAGTCGCCCATGCGCTAGACATTGCAGATCTCATTTCCACCAACGATCTGCATTTCCTGGCCATTACTGAGACCTGGCTGCACCAAGCAGCAGGCTCAGCACTATCACTAGCCATTCCAGATGGCTACTCAATAATAAGGAAAGACAGAGATACTGGAAAAGGTGGTGGAGTAGCAATCTTAGCTTAAACGATCTTAGGCCTTAGAGATACTCCATCTGCTAGCCTCTCCTCTACAGAACTACTGACAGTCAAGATCCCCTTCTCGCCCTCTGAAACAATCCTTATGTGTCTCATCTACCAGCCACCAGGTCCTTCGAGGAAGACATCACAGATCTATTGACCAATAACACCAAACTAGGACCACAAATTGGCCTTCCTGATCCTAACGGCTCTTTGCCACATCACTGGAAAACCCAATCCCCCAGCTTGGCTTTAACCACTGCATCACAGCGCTGATGCATAATAAAGGCAGAACATTAGACTGGCTGGTAGACCTCAACTGCTCTACCACCACCCTCCAAAATGAGCCCACTGCCTGGTCCGACCACCACTTCATATCCTTCAACATCCAAGGGAAAGCACTTGCCATCCTTAATCCACCCATTGCCCCTCAAGTCCTCACCAGAAACAACCGAAACATAACGCTCCAAAGCTTATGCCCTTTGATTCAGAACATCTTAGACCCAGCCAACTACAAAGACTTAGACCCCAACAAACTGGTTGACCTCTACAATAACACAATGGAGGCAGCTTTAAATACCTTCGCCCCGATTAAACTATCTAAAGCTGAACCAATAGCCCATCTCAACAAATGGTTCACCCCAGAACTCAAAAACCTTGGGAACACCAAGAGAGTGGCAGAAGCTACATGGAGAAAAATGCCTAACACTTCCACCAAAGCGCTTTTCACCTCAGCTGCCACATCTTACAAATCAGCCATCCTTAACCCTATAACAATCGAATCTTTAATGCCAAATCCATGACTAAGGAGCTCTACAGTATTCTCAGGGAACTTGAGGCCCCAGCCCACCCTCAGAAGCCTGCATGAAAGACAGAGATTGGTGCGCTAACATTCAAAAAGCTCTTGCAGACAAAATCACCTTGCTCCAATCCAAAATTGAGCAAAAAAGAACAGCTTAGCCAAGAATGCCACTGCCACCTCCCCATCCACCCATAGCACCCAGTATGCCCACCCCTCGCATGCCCACCCTTCTCCTTTTCTCCTGTTTCTCCCAAAGAAGTGGAAAGTATCATTAAAGGCCTCAAACCTTCAAGATGCCAAGGAGATCTCTGCCCAGCCACAATCATTCAGGAAGGCACCAAGCACTTGGCCCCTTTCATTACTGCCATAATCAACTCCCCCTTCAAGACCAGCTCGGTCCCTAACAACCTGAAGAAGGCCTGGGTTATGCCTCTCTTTAAAAAACCTAACCTAGACCCCAATACCCACACCAATTATAGGCCCATCACCACCGTTCCTTACCTCCTAAAGGTCATAGATAGAGTGGCCTATCTTCAAATCCAGAATCACCCGGAAGACAATAACTTACTGAGCCTCAGACAATCTGGCATTAGGCCAAGACATGGAACGGAAACGGCCCTCTTGGACCGAAAAATACAAATGGATGAGGCCAAGGACAAGGGTAAGCTGAGTATGCTCCTGCTGCTATACCGATCGACAGCCTTCGATCTTGTCAATCACCTGATCCTCACTGATCACCTGTCCTCAGCAGCTGCCTTCTCCAGCGATGCCACAACATGGATACACACTTTCCTGTCCAATCGCACCACGATGGTCTTCGCATCCTCAGCCTCAGCAGACCCAATACCAATCTACTGCGGTGTACCGCAAGGCTTGTGCGTCTCGCCAACACTCTACAACATATTCACTAAGCCCCTCTTTGGCCGTCTTGACAACCTGGGTGTCAAATATACGGATTACGCTGATGACATCCAGTTTCTCATCACGCTCACAGGGAGCTATAAAGATGATTTCAAATGAATCAATGACATATACTTGGAGATCCAGGCCTGGATGGCAGACCACATCCTATGCCTCAATGACAGGAAGAACAAGCTCTTGATCGTCGGCTCTCAAGTTTGGTAAACAAATTAGATCCACGATATTCTTCCATCAACATTGGCAGGAATCTGATCAAAGTGACCAAAGAAATCAAAACCTTGGTGGTCTATATAGACTCCACCCTATCTCTCAAAAGGCAAGTGAATGCCACTGCTTCCACAACAGCTTACTCCAACAAGTTTATCAATGCATGCAAACCATTAGTCTCTCCTAGCAGCTGCACTACTCTAGCCAGGGCATTAGTTCTCTCCAAGATTGACTAATGCAATACACTCTTCCTAGGCCCTCAAAACGGAACCTCAACAAACTGCAGGTCCTACAAAATAACACCTTAAGATCCACGCTAAGCATACCGACCTTCACCCACGTCACCAGCCACAGAGGGGAAGCCCGATGGCTCCCAGTATGAGATAGAATATCCCTCTGCACACTTGTCATTACCCATAAATGCCTAACAACCTTGGCTCCTAAATACTTGGTAGATAAATTCAGCAAACCCAAATCAGCCAGATCGACTAGAGCCCCATACTTGCATAGCCTGGCCATCCCCAGATTTAATCTAAAAAGAGCCGGTGGAGTGAGCTTCCCTGTGTTAGCTGCCAAAAAGTGGAATTCCCTACCTCTCAGCCTCAGAATGGAACCCTAGTTCTGGATCTTTAGATCCAAAGTAAAGAGTTGACTCCTTGATAACAGGCACCAGTGATCAGCTCACCCACCACTAAAATGACTGTGTCTGCACATTTTCGTTCTGTATACCTCACTCACCACTGTTACTCTAACAGTTTGGTATGATCACACTTTCTGTGAACCATTGACCGCCTTGTAACCTTGGTCGTCTGCACTTATTGTTGTCATTATTGTTTGTATAAATCTGTTTATTGCAACCTTCACTCAAGCTTTGGCGCCCAATTACCTCAGGGTTCGGCGCGCGGTGCAAATAAAAGAACTACTACTACTACTGTCACCACAGGCATTAGCTCCAGATTTTCCAAGGGTAAACAGTGGGCGTTAAAATCTCCTGCCAGTATCACTGCCCTCTCACATGTCTCTTCCTCCATTGACCATGCTGACAATATCTTAAACACTTTCTCTGATATATCGTTGGTACTATTGCTCTTCGGGGGGGCTTGTATGATGTAAGTATCAACGTTTTCGTTTTCGCTTTAAGGAAGTTACTTATCACTGCCGCTGTCATATTCTACCAAGTGGTTACCATTCATATAGGGAGCTATCTCACAATGGACTCTTGCTCCTATACACAAACCACCAAATGGGCAGCCTTCTCTTCCTTTTTTTTGCAGGTTGATTCAACAACGTATAGCCATCTATCAGTAATCCCCACATCACCCAGATTTCATGTAAGACAAAGATATCTGCAGAGTTCAATCGATTTTGACTCTCTAGGTTCGACATAAACGAATGAAAGCCCCTGGTGTTCCAAGATAAGAATGACGTACCACCAGTCTCTTAGGTAAATGTGGTCAATTATATATGATCTGTGCCTGCCTCCCATGTGTGCCATACGCCCACTCTTCCCCGTTTGCTTGCGTGTAGTATTGCAGGTTCTGCTGTGCCCCAGGTGTGGACTAGCCATACACTTGGGTGTTTACCTGCATCTCAAAACCCATCTGAGCAAAATGTTCGAAATAAGCAATCATATGCTGCACAATGATGGGTGAGAGGAAAGTTACAATTACCCCATTAGAGCTATTTACCATCTTTGGCAAATCCACTCTTTTAATATCACTCGATTTAGGTGCCGATTCATGAAATAAATGTGCGCCTAAAATAATGGCGCAAGCAGGCGCAATCTGGTGCAAGCGTGAAAAAACAGGCACGTGCGATTCATGGACGTCCCTGCGCATGTTTTCCTTGGGATGAGCGCCAAACCTGTGCGTGCCGCACACGGGCGCACACGTCATTGCAACATCCCGAACGCCGTGTTGATGCGCACAGGGAAAGCGCACAACGTCTGCGCATACACCAAAAAGGGGGCGGGACACGGGGCGTAACACGCGGAATGGGGACCAATGCATGAAAAAGAAGGCGTAACAGGGGAAGTACTGCAGGGAAATACACAGAATGCCCACACGCATGTGAACAACCCGTATTCATGGATTCGAATACGGGAAACCCACGCACAGCAAAAGACGCGCATAGGCGAAAACACCTCTGCCACATGAAGGCAGGCGGAAGCGTCCCCGCACAAAGTATGAAAGTGCGCGCAAACAACAAACACGTATATACAGCTACGATGAATGCCCCATTTGTCGCAGCACTGATCGTGGGACACCGCAGGAGGAGGAGAATAGCCAGGGCCCGCATTTTTTTTCCACGGACCAGCCTTTTTGGGATGCCTGACGACCACATCTATGGCAGGTATAGGTTTCCACCTCATATCATCCTAGACCTCGTCAGGGAGTGGGAAGATGACCTAACATCGCCCACCCTGTGCTCCCAAGCATTGAGCCCCGTGGAGAAGATGCTCAATGTCCTGCATTTTAGGCCACTGGATCATTTCAGCGGACAACTGCCATAGTGGGGGGGTTCTCACAGGGTACGCAGTCACGCTGCCTACACCAGGTGTTGGCAATCATCACTGCACGCCCCTCAGTCCACAGGCACATATACATGCCCAGAACACCCGCAGAAAGGCAGGCCATGGTCCAGGACTTTTACAGGGTGGCACACTTCCCCAAAGTGCTCAGTGCCATAGATTGCACCCATGTGGCCCTACGACTACCTAGGGCCACTGAGCACATCTATTGGAACTGCAACTGGCATTTCATCAACGTGCAGGTTGAATGCGATGCTAAAGGAATCATCACCTCTGTCTATGCAAACTACCCTGGCTCCAGCCATGACAGTTTCATAAAGAGAATGTCCGCCCTGAGCCGGGCCCTGGAAGTTGGGCAGCATGGTGACACATGGCTCCTAGGTGAGTACAAATGCCTGTGCACATGCATGCATGTCACACACAGACAAATACCAAAACCCTAATAATCACAACTATTATCACCTCCCCAGGGGACAGTGCCTACCCTCTGAGCAACCACATGATGACGCCAATCCGGAACCCCACCACCCCACCACAGGTAAGATACAATGATGCCCATATTGCAACCAGGGGCATAGTGGAGCGTACATTCGGAGTGCTCAAGTCACGCTTCCGCTCCCTTGACCGCTCTGGTGGGCAGCTACTATATGCACCCCCAGTAGTGTGCAGGATCATTGTGGCAGCATGTGCCCTGCACAATGTTGCAACACGGCGGGAGATACCGGTGGACATGGTGGTGCCCCCACATCCCCAACCACAGGCACAGGTGCTGCCCATGGGAGGGGACAGGGCACGTGGCAAGGCAGTTATAACCCAAAGAGGGCACTAAGAGTGCAGTAAGCAGGGTGAAGCCCTAACAGGTTAGTATTGTAACACAACAAAGGAGGGCAACACACAACTGTGTATCAGTTAAAAATTAGGCAGTAGGAAAACCCATTAGGTACAGAACAACAGCACTATGCAGATGTGGCCAAAGAGATACAAAGTTAATTAGAAAGACAGTAGAACAGAAAAGAAATCACTGTCTCACCCTGCCCTAACCCTAAAGGTTTCAGGGAACCTTTCCCTAGGACGTGCTGGTGTGCCGCTTACAAAAAGGGGGGGACAGTAAAAGAGGTCGAAGAGAATCCATTTTTGAATAACAGAAACAACATGAAGGTTGTTAAACTCTTGTATATCTTTGGTCACTGTAAGCAGAGAGGAGGAAAGTGTAAAAGTAAAGTTTACACCTTGGACTGAACATACATATACAAAGTAACAGATCTGAGCTGTCTATTGTGGGTACATCACACTTTTACTATCCTATAGACAGGTCAAAAACTTCCCAAGGTGGCTCTACAAATAAAAACCAAACTGAGAACGGGCTTAATGTGATGTCATTAAACTGCTGAGGCACTCATTTATGAATACAGCAGATACCCCTGTTGGGGATAAGCCAGTTTTCAGATGAAATCAAATGAAGACAAACATGTAGGCTACGTGATCTCTTCAGGTGAAATATTTTTGTAAAAGAAGAGGAAGTAAGGCTACGCTAAAAAGCATGCAAAGGTTGTTCAAGGTCACGGTAGAATATATTTTGGTTCTCCGCCACGTAACAACCGTTGTGCAAAGGGGGAAGAAATATATAGTGGAGTACAGTGTTCTATCACCATATTTCTGCCAACAGGGTTTTGTATACTTTACACCAATATTTTAGTGCCATTGCAGAAAGGTTCCTGGAGAAAACCTAAGGGAAAACAAAGCAAACAAAGCCTAAGTAATTCCCAAATACTGCCATGCGCACTAAATGCTAGGAGACTGCAGGTAAAATCACTGCATCGCCTTTCATAGATCCAAGGGAATCCTTAAGTTGTCAAATATGCACAATAGAGATACATGTAAATACAAGATTACCAACAGACAGTGTGGCAAAATGGTCTATGGTTACTTTTTGTCGCAAAATAGTACATTATCAATATCCTATATTGTTTGCAGTCCCCCCCTCACGGCTATATTCATAAGACAAACCTGGTTAGTTAAGTCTACAGCCTTTTGTTAGCAGTTAATAAGAAATAGCACAACGTGTACTGACCTTACAGCTGCAAAGGATATCAATTTGTTGTGAAAATAGGCAGACACCACAAGTTAGCCGTATCAGGGTAGCTGTATGCTGAAACAATAATTAAGACGGCGAGCATCACTCAGAGTATATGTACAATTTGCTGTACTCCAGGCTTGCCTTATGCCCTGAGGGCCTCATATGTTACAGGCCGGTGCTCTGTATTGCAGACACAAACCTCCTGTCTGGTACCCAAAGGGGAGAGGGGGACAACGTGTCTCGTGTTGTTCATGGGTTTGGCCCAGACCATCCCCCAAATCCCACACACTCCCCCGGTTTTCAGAAAAAGGGCGGGGGCGGGAGGCAAAAGGGATGTAAAAGCCTACAGAACGGTATCAGAGTTTTACTTAACGATATCAGCGTTTTACTTACTTGTACTACCAAGCGCGACCCCGCTATTGCAATCCCCGACGCTACGAGGAAGCTGTGGCCGGGTCTGGCATATATAGACGCTACGCGAAGTCACGTGACAGCCGTCCTGTGACCTTCTTTTTCATTTTTTGCGTGCGCACCTAAAAGGGGAAAACAGAAAACTCTGCACTCGGCAGCCCCATTCAAAAACCTGTGAGTCAGGCAAACCCATATAACAAATTCTTATATATCATCCTAGTAAAGGATGGTGAACCTTCTTCATTTGGGCTCAGTGTGTGCTGTTTCTATCGCTGAAGCCTCTGATGTCAATAAAGGGAGATGTCGAATAGACCCAATAATTAGGGACTATAAACAAGCATGATAACCAAACCAATGTAACCCCAAAAAGCCTTTTCGCTTGCCGGAGTCGTACATACACTGGTGCACAGCACATAAGTTGCACCAATTGGTATGGGTCAGTCTAAATCATCTGCCCGATAGGCACTTGAACACTCCAAAAATGGGGTTACATTGGTTTGGTTATCATGCTTGTTTATAGTCCCTAATTATTGGGTCTATTCGACATCTCCCTTACACTGAGTGATGCTCGCCGTCTTAATTATTGTTTCAGCATACAGCTACCCTGATACGGCTAACTTGTGGTGTCTGCCTATTTTCACAATGAATTGATATCCTTTGCAGCTGTAAGGTCAGTACACGTTGTGCTATTTCTTATTAACTGCTAACAAAAGGCAGCTGTAAGGTCAGTACACGTTGTGCTGTTTCTTATTAACTGCTAACAAAAGGCTGTAGACTTAACTAACCAGGTTTGTCTTATGAATATAGCCGTGAGGGGGGGACTGCAAACAATATAGGATATTGATAATCTACTATTTTGCGACAAAAAGTAACTGTAGACCATTTTGCCACACTGTCTGTTGGTAATCTTGTATTTACATGTATCTCTATTGTGCATATTTGACGACTTAAGGATTCCCTTGGATCTATGAAAGGCGACACAGTGATTTTACCTGCAGTCTCCTAGCATTTAGTGCGCATGGCAGTATTTGGGAATTACTTAGGCTTTGTTTGCTTTGTTTTCCCTTAGGTTTTCTCCAGGAACCTTTCTGCAATGGCACTAAAATATTGGTGTAAAGTATACAAAACCCTGTTGGCAGAAATATGGTGATAGAACACTGTACTCCACTATATATTTCTTCCCCCTTTGCACAACGGTTGTTACGTGGCGGAGAACCAAAATATATTCTACCGTGACCATGAACAACCTTTGCATGCTTTTTAGCGTAGCCTTACTTCCTCTTCTTTTACAAAAATATTTCACCTGAAGAGATCACGTAGCCTACATGTTTGTCTTCATTTGATTTCATCTGAAAACTGGCTTATCCCCAACAGGGGTATCTGCTGTATTCATAAATGAGTGCCTCAGCAGTTTAATGACATCACATTAAGCCCGTTCTCAGTTTGGTTTTTATTTGTAGAGCCACCTTGGGAAGTTTTTGACATGTCTATGGGATAGTAAAAGTGTGATGTACCCACAATAGACAGCTCAGATCTGTTACTTTGTGTATGTATGTTCAGTCCAAGGTGTAAACTTTACTTTTACACTTTCCTCCTCTCTGCTTACAGTGACCAAAGATATACAAGAGTTTAACAAACTTCATGTTGTTTCTGTTATTCAAAATGGATTCTCTTTGACCTCTTTTACTGTCCCCCCTTTTTGTAAGCGGCACACCAGCACTTCCTAGGGAAAGGTTCCCTGAAACCTTTAGGGTTAGGGCAGGGTGAGACAGTGATTTCTTTTCTGTTCTACTGTCTTTCTAATTAACTTTGTATCTCTTTGGCCATATCTGCATAGTGCTGGTGTTCTGTACCTAATGGGTTTTCCTACTGCCTAATTTTTAAATGATACACAGTTGTGTGTTGCCCACGTGGCAAGGCAGCCTGGACCCAGCTTGTTGCCACGTTCTTCACCTAAACTCCCACCCCTGCGGAGTGCACACAGGCCTGGCACATACCAGGTGACAATCGATGATGACAAAGAGACAGTCAACTGTCACAACCTTACCACCCTGAAAATGTTGCCACGGAAGTGCTACATTGTGTGTATCCCTAGCTACTTAAACATAACCAATCCTGTGTGACCAAAAAAGGAACACATGCAAGGTGTGTATCACACCCCCCCACCCAAAACAGGCCATGACAATCCCTGGTATGTCACACAAACCGTCCCAACCCACATCACCCTTGTCTGCCACACCATGACATAGCATGCAATGACAAAAGCCCAACACATGACCAATAAGATACGAAGTGACATGTGATAAATAGAAAGTGTCCCGAGACAATGACGCCTGACATGGAATCAGATGAAATGACTGACCAACAGCCTCCCACACATGCCAAGCCATACACACATGCTATCCACCAGTCCTACCATGAACACAACACTGAATGCCTGTTCACCTGCACATTGGGCAAGCCAAACTCCCTATTCCGGAACCCGCGTGCTGTGTGTGTCTCCTGCAACACACTGCTCAGCACACAGCACTTTGAGCAGCCATTGTTTTGCAGATACACCTTGAGCATCACATGAAAAAGACTAATCAAATCTACAACCAAATGACGCATGTACAGGATACCCAAATGGTAATAGATCTTGTGCCTCATGGCCACAGCGGGCCTGAGAATGCAATCTGTGTGCACCTGTGGCCATGGAAGGGTGGTTGTACGTGTGATGGATCATTGTGCAACTGTGTGTGTCATTAGGGACATGCACTCAATATATGCATTTGAAATCAAGTGACCCTCAGTGTCCTGTACACATCACATGTGAACATTATCATGTGAACACCCCAGCATGTCAAACCACACCAATCCCCTGACACCTGAAAATTAAACACAACACAGGAACAGGCATTGACCAGCACAACACATCATGTACATAGTACCCCACAATTACAATGTCAGCGTGTCCAAGACACTGTAGGCCAAGCCAACTGTCCAACAACAAAAGGCCCTCCCTTACACATCATCTTGACCTTCTGAACAACTGTCTCTGGGGCATGTAGCCTTCTTCCTTCAAGTCCACCTGGCTACAGGATCATCCTACCCCTTGGTCTCCATGTTCAAGCTTGCGTGTAAATAGGGTCCAGCCCCCTCAGAGGCCACCTTGACTGGTAAAAATACCAAATCACAGAGAACTCCAAGTAGCCAAACCCCCAAACCAGGGAAAAAGCCTGTAGGCACAAAAAACCCCAGGAAGAGTCTCCAGTAGATGACTTGAAGTAGCAGGAAATGTCAAAGCACATGTACAAGCACAATGATAGAACAACCGAGGTAGCACAGTTGAACAATGGTCCAACAGGATGGGTACCATCTACGGTACATAACATACAATGATGATGCAACAACTGATGGGTACTGTCACAGCTCTGGTGTCCAGGCGCAGGAGTGGCACAAACCAACCTCCCCCTCTGTGGTCTGTGCGCCTGCAAGGTCAAACTTACACAGGCCTCTGAGACCCCGGCGGGGAAGGAGGGTCAGGGATATGTAGCATGGACAGGCATTGGTAATCAGGAGAACCGGAAAGAGAGGCAGGAGAGTGGATGTGGATTTGCAAGGGAAAGTAGGCAAAATACAACTATTCACAAAAACACACACTCAATTTGAGAAAACATGTTCATCATGCACATTGTACCAAAATAGTCAAATGCAAGCCAAAGAGAGACTTATCTCTGGGGTGAGTGCTGGCCTCCTGCCTGCGCACTCTCAGGTCCGGTAACAGGAGCACTTCAATGCTGCAAAGAGAGCGTGAGTTACTAATCTGAATGTGTGATGACAACACACACACACAGCCCCATCCATGCCCCAAAGTAAGTGACTTCTCCACAAACAAACACCCCTGTCTGCTGCTTTGTACCCATACGTTAGCTTGGCCCACCGATGGTTCATACACTGTCAATGCAGTAAGGCAGGCGCATGTGACCGTGCGGGAAATTGAAGACAAATGGGTCAAGAATCACACATGATACAATGGTCCCTGGGTGAGCTGCTAGACACGTATAGTAAGGTGCAACTTCAGTACAAGTTGTGTTCTGGCAGCCGCATATTTCAATAGGTAGAGCACCTGGCAATTAGCACATGCAAATGACATGCACTGCCCATGAGTCTGTGCCTCGCTGGGTGTCCCTGTGCGTTGTATCAGTATCCTGCTAGGAATGCTACTACCCTAATAACTATGCTTCAATGGAGCAGGTCGTACTCCAGGATATGTTTGATGGCCGCTGCGTGTGCCCCTGACAACTTGTAAAGCCACTTGGCATTTGGCCCTCAATGCATGCCAGCTGTACTGTGTGCTTCTCCAACAATGCCTGGCAAAGCTCTGCAGCACTGGTGCTACTTAGCATGCATGTGCAAGTGGCCTAGTGGAAGGTTGGCTGCGGTGTCGGCCCTTGTGCTGCTCACCTTGGCTGGAGATCCTGGAACCACGTCTGCTTCTGTTGAACGTCTTCGCACAAGCCCTCTGCCTCTGCTTGCACACACATCCACATGTCTGCACCACCGAATGTGCCCAGTTCTCTGGATTAGTCGTCCCTGTGTCTGCTGGCAAAGGTAGTCTGGAGGCTCATATTCCTGCAGAAAGGGCATCAAACAAATTAATAAGACATGAAAGTTCTCTGTGTGTGTCTTCATGCTGGTTGTCACTGGTCCAGGTCACAGACCTACATCCAAACTCCTCCCACCATCAGTGTCACTTTGACAGGCCAAGGGTGCAGGCTACTGTCTACAGCATGAAGTGCATCAAGCACATATACAGGCAATAAAAGAACATACATCACAATCCACATCAATTAATGGAGACATCAATCACGTACTCACCCAAATTGATCAGAGACATGGGGTGGATAAAATGCAACAAATCCCCACTAGGGGTGTTAACACAAGTAGTACAGCAGCAGACAGGCCACAGTTACGAGGAAAGTCCAAAGCCCTTGTGTAATATTTTGTAACACCGAACCATCCTAGCGAGACCATGGAGAAGGGAAGCAGGAGTGGCCTATGTGAGTCAGGACCCCAAGCTGCAAACACATACACGAGACAAGCTTGAAGGACCCAGCTGGAACAGACAGTGGATGCCTTGAAAAGCCACAAAGCACCACACTGTCACATGAATGCACAATAGACAAACAATATTTAACTATATTAACTAATTAAACTAACAATGAACAACCTACATAACCTAATTAAAATAACTATCAAATAGTCAATATTAACTAACTAAACTAAAAGCAAAAATCAAAAATGGCCACATATGACCCGGGGGGAAGGAAGCCAGGAGGGGGGAGGTACAGGGTGCACCTCAACACCCACATGCAATGATGTTGAGAGAAAAAAAAAGCCTCCATGGGCTCAACGCCTGCACACCACGACGATGTGGAAGATAATTTGTCGGCCACACAACTACATGCCCCCATCTACATGATGGCCCAGGCACATCAGCGACTGGTGTGGAGGGTGACCCTGTGTCCCGATCCACCACAGGCGGAGGTCCCACCACTGTCTGGCCCCTCAGTGCAGGTGTCGCGGACAGAGTAGTGTCCACATCAGAATCACTCACCCCTGACGTATGGACCTGATGCACATCCAACTCGACATGCCTGTCAGAGTGGTCATCTGGGCTGGACTCATTGCCAGCCAAAGACAAGATGGTCTGAAGCACACGTGGGTTCTCGTGGTCTACCACCCCATGACCCCCACTTGTGCCGGGTTTTGGTTGTGATAGTAACCCTGTGCCTGGCATGACAACACCATCCTCTGGCTCCATTGCGTCATCATCTGCAAAGTGGAGAGAAAAAAAACATTAGTACACATGTTAGAAGCACATGACACATATACACATAGACATCACACAGACAACCAACACATGAAGCAGACATGTCACACACAAAAGAGAACCTGCCATGCATGCCTGGTCAATTGGACATTGCATCAGTGAAGCGGGTTGATGCAGTGCAGAACATGTGTACATTACTCACTATCTACATGAACAAGTACTTCATTATGTGTATCAAAAATCGTGAAGCCAGTGGAAGGGCCAGTTCAGGCATCAAGTGCAATGTGCATGCAATGGGTTGCATGGCTACAAGCAACACCCCCCCCCAGTGAAAATGTAGGGATGCCTTGCATGGTAGCAAAAGGCTGACCAGAGACCTGTGTAGTGCAGACAGTGTTGACTAGCATTAATGGCATCATCTGAGTCAACTGACAACACAGCAGATGATGATGGGACAGTAAGCAGGACACATGACAAACCCTCAGTAGTACACCCAAGTGTGCAAAAGCCACTACACCAGTTGGACAGAGTCAGTGGGCCTGGAACTGGGGGAGGACTGTGCCCCACACAGACTGTGACACCCTAAACATGTGTGTGATGCAGGATAGGGCCAGAGTGGGCATGGGATGGCTGAAGAAATCCAATGAAACTTTGCTCATACAAGACACGTACTACAATGATCATACAGGCAAGGACACATAGGGGCACGCATGGAATGCACATGGAGCATGAATGGGCACTCATGTCCCTGCGGAGCATCTGCCATCTGCACAGTCCACTGCATGTGTCTGACAGGTTGGCTGGTGGAAGTTAGCATGTACACAGGTGGCTTGAACAGGCCATTGCAGTACACCAAAATGATGCACAACAGTGCAATGGTGTAATTGGGGTGCAGAGGGGGTGGAGGGGCAAGGGGGCATGCCTACGTGGAGTACCCGCATGCAGGCAGAGGACACATGCATGTCAGTCATGCAATGACATAGTCCCAGTGCTGAGAGGAAAACTACCCCTAGCTACATGCAGAAGGGCCAGAGAGCAGGAACATGCCCGGGGGGGCATCTGGGTGACTAACATGTGAGTAGGGTGCAAGTGTGGTGATGAGGACAGTCCCCGTCTGCTCTACATGTCCACCATCCTGTACAGCAAGCACGCATCAGTGAAGCATTGCATGACTACCACATGAGAACCATGTACACATAGCACGTAGTGGCAGTCAAGCACAACACATCACACAGGCAAAACACACATGGGCTGGACATACACACAACAACACTCACTGGACTGGGCATCAAAGTCCTGCATCTCTCCCACTCCTTCGACCAATTCTTGTGGTATGAACTCCGCAACGAATGCCTCGTACGGAGTGAGGTCATCCTCCTCAGGTGGTGGCCCACCGCCACTCACCAGAGTCATGCTGTAATTAGAGGCATGCTTGGCCTTAGCGCTGCATTTGAGGTCATTCCAACGCTTCTTGCACTCGGCCACTGTGCGCACCTCATTGCCGAATGCACTCACATTATCCGCAACATGCTTCCAGTGGGTATTCCGATGGGCAGCCGTAGTTTGACAATTCGGCCCCACTAGCATGTCACGTCTGTGGGCCTGCACGTAGTCCACAAGGTAGTCCAGTTCCTGCTTGCAGAAAGGCTTCTTCCTTGATGTGCAGGAGGCCGTGGCAGTGTCTGGGTTCCCAGCCTGTGCTGCAGATGCAACCTTCCTCCTCTTGGATGGTGGCGCGGACCCTGGCTGGCGAATGCCACCCTGATCAGTATGGCCAGTGGCTGTTCAAGTGCCAACGCAGCCTGCGCTGGCAGACCCTGAGCCTGGGTGGTGTTGTCCACAGCTGCACCTGCAGCTACCACTACCCTTGGGCCCGTGGCAGTCGATGAAATGGACTGCCGGGTCACACGGGCGCCAGTGCCAGATGCAAGAACTGTGCTAAAGTGGCGCACCCCTTCTCTTGCTCTTCTGTGGCCACCCTGGACACCCTGGAGTCCCGCTACTCCCTGGTCACCCCAGCCACGTCCCTGACCACGCCCGCCATGAGGAGTACACCCAGCTGAGGCGCCCCTTACCTTTGGTGGCCTCCCAACTATGGCACAGATGGAGTAGTGCCGGCACAGATGGAGAAGTGCCAATGGGAGGTGTACAACACAATTTTCCTGGGCAATTGGGGTGAAGGGGGTGGGATACAAGATGTTATAAGCACCCCTGCACCTGCAAGGCTATATGTTACCCCGGTGATGAATTGACAGGTCATGCAACGCTCAGACACCTCCAAAACTGCAGTAAAACCATGCACGCACTCTGGTAGCCCACGTGTGTGGAATTACCCTCCCGCAGTACGCGGTGCCACCCAGGGTCACGAAAAACACGTACGCGTGGGACACGCAGGCTACTATGACCTCAAAAACGGGTACACGATACACAGGGGCACCCACAGTGGGAAAAATAGTGTGCGCGACTCACCGTCAGACTAGCATGATAATGAAAAACACACGTAGCCAATACCCCCTCCAAAAGAAGAGATATGTCATTGACAGCTGTGAAGTAGTGATGGTGCGCAAAACAACACGAAGTAGCAACACACATGCCGGTCTCCACAAAAGGCATGTACAGCGAACTGCCGGGACCCGCTCACCTTTAACCCGTGCTGAGGGAAACGCCAGCGTGCTTCACGTCACTTACGCGCTTAGGCCCTTTCCTCGGATTACACGCATTAACACGTGGACTGCTGTTTTTTCAAGTGCTGAATCACTATGCACCCGTCACCAGGGAAACGCCCGCACACGTAACGTCACAGATGCGCTTACACGCTAAGGGTCTTTGTGGTTGCCATCAACGCGGAAGGGGTGGCAACCCGCAACATCAAGCACGTCTGGAAGCGCTGGAAGTACCTCAGGTCCGGGACCCTCAACAAGGCCCGGCACCTCGTGAAGCCAGAGGATGCAGAGGGGTGCTGGGTCCACCTGAGCAACATCCAGATGAGGGTCCTGGGAGGCATAAGCCCGATGGCCCACGCCCAGATCCTTCGGAGGAAGGCCCGTCTGGAGTCGAGCAGTAAGTGGCCATGCATTGCTGTGTGAAACAGGGCATGATGATGTGTGCTGGTAGTCAGCTACTTGCCTGTATGTGTAACATAGTCCATGTATGGATGTGTGTGCGCCGTGACATCATGGTAATGCATGTGAGACCAATAATGCGTGAGTCACATGGATGGTGCATGTGTTCCAATGAGACATGGGGAGCTGCATGCAGAATGCACACATGAATACATGCCAGTCCTTGTTCTTGGACATGGGTGGGGGGTGAGAGATGGGTGCTGCTCTAGTGTACATGTATGTCTGTGTGTCTGAGAAGCGTGTGTGTGACTTTGAAATGCCATGGGTGCATGACACATGTCCGTGACGATGTGTAGATTCACTCATGCAGTCTGGTCACCGTTGAATCCACTGTGTCTCTGGTGTTCGAGCCATGATGCATGACCCTCCGTTGATGTGTGTGCATGGGATCAGTATGAGCCATGATGCATGTGAGTTTTAAGGCAACATTTATGTTATTAGAGGCCATTGTACATGGATGCTGATGTTGATTGCATGCGCCGTGCCTGTTTCTGCATGCGTGTTGCCTGCATTGACTCATGTGTTGTGGAGGGACAGGATGGAAGTGACGTTTGACAGTGCCACTCATGTGTCATTGCGTCCTGTCTAGGGGACTATTGTACAGTACCCTGATGCTTGTGTTCTATGTCTCCCTCTACGCAGCGTCGAGTGAAGAAGAGGGCGGAGACGGCGCTGTGGAGCTAAGTGGCGGGGATGCCTCCACCGGGCGGCGACGCAAGGCCCAGTCACCCTCCCAGTAATTGCCATCATCTGGGAGGGAGGGGACTGGTGCCGTGTCTGCCAGTACGGCTGTAGCGGAAGGGCCGGGTGAGCCCCCACAGGGGCTTGCAATGGCGGAAGATGGTGCAGAGACATCCAGGTTGGTGGTCTCCACAGAGGAGGAGGAGCCCGCTACTGAGCCGCACATGGGGCCTGGTGGGGGAAATACCACTGGTGCAAGTGGTGCAGTCCAGGGCCAGGGTCAGGAGGCAGCACAGGTCACCGCGGAGGGGCCTGTGCATGACCCTGGCACTGACCCTGTGACTGCACCACCATGCACCAGCAGGATGCCCTGTCCCAGGGCCGTCCGCAGATAGGGGGGAGGCCCACGTCCTCTGGCTCTCCACTACCTGCAGACAAGGAGTCCCATGACCGTATGGGCTCCGTCCTGATTGGTGTCGCGTTGCGCACGCGTCTCATTCGTGATGATGTGCGTGCTTCCTGGGGGGACCATGCACACCATCACAAAGAGCTGCGTGGCAACGTGGCACTGATGGGAGGGGCCATGGTCGGTGGGTCCCTACATATGTCGCGGACTCTGGAGGACCTCTCCTCCTCTGTGGAGACTATGCGCCAGTCGTTCTCCCTGCCGTCTTCTGGCCCAGATTCCACCAGGGCCCCCTGTGGACCTAGCCTGACCACAACAGCCAGCTTGTTGGAGATCCCATCCCTGCCACAGTCGGGAGTCGGTGGTCCAGCAGGGGTGGACACCCCAACAACTGGAGACCAGCAGATGGAGGATGTGCAGGCATCATCGGACAGGGCACATGGACAGCAGCAGCAGCAGGCTCTAGGTGGGAGCGATGATGGCTCTGGACCATCAACATCAGAGGGGCAGGCATCGGCCAGATGACAGGAGAACCCTGGAATGGGAGTGTCTTCCATGTGGCTGCGGTTGGGCCAGCGGATAGATGCGGAGCGGAGGCGGGCAGAAGAGGCGTGGCTCACTATGGTCAGGGCGGAATTCTCCATGCGTCGGGCGTTGAGGCGGGCTGAGTGCCTCGAGGCAACTCACAGGGAGTTGGAACAGGCCATGAGTGCATCCCTGCGAGATTTCCGGCCAGGACAGAGTCCCGCCTCCAGGAGATAGACATGGAGTTCGATGATGCCCTGGCCCACAACATCACGGAGTGAGCCGCAGGACTTGCCCGCCGCCATTGTATATAGTTAGTTAGTGATTGGTTTCCTTTCTTTTTTTTTATTTTGGGACGCTTGGACAATGCCCCACATTTTTGTATATAGTTGTAATTTAGGTAGGGTTTTGTATATAGATTTCATTTCATTTGTTGGGCTTATGGACCCTTGTTGCAATATTTGTACATAGTTGGACAGTGGATTTTTTTTCTTACATCTTTTACCCTCACCATGGATCAATGGATTTTTGGATTTTGGTTTTCTTTGGATTTACTTTGGTGGACAAGGATTTTTGAAAAACTTTATTTTGGATTCATTTGGATTGTGTCATCATTATCATTTTCTTTTTTTAACATGCTTTTTTTCTTGTTTGTGATTATTTACATGCTTTGAATAATTTTAATTATTTTTGTGCAAAATACATTTTGATTTCTTACTTCCATGTGTGATATTTGCTCTATGGTTTACTGCATGTCACAATGTACGTTTACACAATCACTCGCACCCAGTGTGTGTGTGTGACGGACATGTGTTGATGTGCATATTTGACTTTTGGTTAGTGACAAGTAATAGGCCTTTCAGTGTGGGGTGGATGGGAAACTTGATTGTGTCTAAAGACTGTGATGGCGTGCAGTGGGATTTTGGTGGACATGAGGCCCATGAATGTGCATCTTTATGACATGTTGGGTGGGGACCTGAGTCGGGGCCTGTTGGCAGGTACCCGTCAATGCTGGGTGGAAGGGGGTGCTGGGGGACATGAGTCGGGGCCTGCTGGCAGGTGACCGTCAATGCTGGGGGGTTGCTGGGGGACATAAATCGGGGCCTGCTGGCAGGTGCCCATCAATGCTGGGGGGGTGGGGGTGCTGGGGGACATGAGTCAGGTCCTGCTGGTAGGTGCCGTCAATGCTGGGGGGGTGGGGGTGCTGGGGGACATGAGTCGGGGCCTGCTGGCAGGGGCCCGTCAATGCCGGGTGGATGGGGTGCTGGGGGACATGAGTCGGGGCCTGCTGGCAGGTGCCTGTCAATTCTGGGGGGGTGGGGGTGCTGTGGGACATGAGTCGGGGCCTGCTGGCAGGTGCCCGTCAATGCTGGGGGTATGGGGGTGCTGGGGGACATGAGTCGGGCCCTGCTGGCAGGTACCCATCAATGCTGGGGGGGTGGGGGTGCTGGGGGACATGAGTCGGGGCCTGCTGGTAGGTGCCTGTCAATGCTGGGTGGATGGGGTTGCTGAGGGACATGTGTCAGTTCTCACTTGTGTGTGGTGACATGTGGGCTGGCTGAGGGGCTTCCACAGGGTGGATGGGCTGCCTGTGGGGCATGACCAGGGGTGCAGTGTGTTCCGCTGTGTTTTGGTCTGCCTGCAGGCCCTGGGGAGGGGGGAGAGGTCACACCTGGGAGGACACATACTGCCAATTCGTTGGGGCACCCCCGTAATACACGTACCCCGCTCGCACAGGGCCAATCGCGTGTAAAACTTCCCGTGCACCCCCGAAATACACGTACCCCGCTCGCACAGGGCCAATCGCGTGTAAAACTTCCCGTGCACCCCCGAAATACACGTACCCCACTCGCACAAGGCCAATCACGTGTGAAACTTCCTGCGCACCCCCGAAATACATGTACCCCGCTCGCACAAGGCCAATCACGTGTAAGACTTCCTGCGCACCCCCGAAATACATGTACCCCGCTTGCACAGAGCCAATAGTGTGTAGAACTTCCCACGCACCCCGAAATACATGTACCCTGCTCACACAAGGCCAATCGCGTGTAAGACTTCCCGCGCACCCCCGAAATACACATACCCCGCTTGCACAAGGCCAATCGCGTGTGAAACTTCCCGCGCACCCCTGAAATACACGTACCCCTCTCGCACAAGACCAATCACATGTAAGACTTCCCGCGCACCCCCGAAATACACGTACCCCGCTCGCACAGGGCCAATCGCGTGTAAAACTTTCCACGCACCCCCGAAATACACTTACCCCACTCGCAGAAGGCCAAACGTGTGTAAGACTTCCCTCGCACCCCCGAAATACACGTACCACGCTCGCACAAGGCCAATCGCGTGTAACACTTCCTGCGCAATTCCGAAATACACGTACCCCGCTCGCACAGGGCCAATCACCTGTAAAACTTCCCACGCACCCCGAAATACACTTACCCCACTCGCACAAGGCCAAACGTGTGTAAGACTTCCCTCGCACCCCCTAAATACACGTACCCCGCTCGCACAAGGCCAATCGCGTGTAACACTTCCCGCGCAATCCCGAAATACACGTACCCCACTCGCACAGGGCCAACCGCGTATAAAACTTCCTGCGCACCCCCAAAATACATGTACCCTTCTCGCACAAGGCCAATCGCGTGTAAAACTTCCTGCACACCCTTGAAATACACTCACCGCGCTCGCACAAGGCCAATCGCGTGTAAGACTTCCCACGCACCCCCGAAATACACGTACCCTGCTCGCACAAGGCCAATCGCATGTGAAACTTCCAGTGCACCCCCGGAATACATGTACCCCGCTCGCAGAAGGCCAATCGCGTGTACGACTTCTTGTGCACTCACGAAATACATGTACCCCACTCGCACAAGGCCAAACGCGTGTAAGACTTCCCTCGCACCCCCAAAATACACGTACCCTGCTCGCACAAGGCCAATCGCGTGTAACACTTCCCGCGCAATCCCGAAATACACGTACCCCTGCTCGCACAGGGCCAACCGCGTATAAAACTTCCCGCGCACCCCCGAAATACATGTACCCTGCTCGCACAAGGCCAATCGCGTGTAAAACTTCCCGCACACCCCTGAAATACACTCACCGCGCTCGCACAAGGCCAATCGCGTGTAAGACTTCCCACGCACCCCCGAAATACACGTACCCTGCTCGCACAAGGCCAATCGTATGTGAAATTTCCAGTGCACCCCCGGAATACATGTACCCCGCTCGCAGAAGGCCAATCGCATGTAAGACTTCCTGTGCACTCCCGAAATACATGTACCCCACTCGCACAAGGCTCATCGCGTGTAAAACTTCCTGCGCACCCCGAAATACACGTACCTCGCTTGCACAAGGCCAATCGCGTGTAAGACTTCCCGCGCACCCCCGAAATACACGTACCCCGCTCGCAAAAGGCCAATCACGTGTAATACTTCGGCGCACCCCCGAAATACACGTACCCCGCTTGCACAAGGCCAATCGCGTGTAAGACTTCCCGTGCAGCCCCGAAATACACGTACCCCACTCGCACAGGGCCAATTGCGTGTAAAACTTCCTGTGTACCCCCAAATACATGTACCCCACTCGCACAAGGCCAATCGCGTGTAAAACTTCCTGCGCACCCCTGAAATACACATACCCCACTCGCACAAGGCCAGTCGCGTGTAAAACTTCCCGCGCACCCCTGAAATACACATACCCCACTCGCACAAGGCCAATCGCGTGTAAGACTTCCTGCGCAACCCCAAAAATACACGTTCCCCGCTCGCACAGGGCCAATCAAGTGTAAAACTTCCCGCGCACCCCCGAAATACACGTACCCCGCTCGCACAAGGCCAATCGGGTGTAAAACTTCCTGCGCACCCCCGAAATACACGTACCCCGCTCGCACAGGGCCTATCGCGTGTGATTCTCCCCGTACAGTGGGGTATGTGTATTCGGCGGGGTGCGCAGGGAGTTTTACAGACGTTTTCATGGTTGGGAGGCGGTATGCTGGTCCACTGGCCTGTGCGCCATGTAGAGGATTTGTGCGCTGTTCATGGCACACGGGGAGGGGTTGGGGGCATAACTGGCGCTGCTGCAGGGTCGCTGCGCCACTCTGCGCCAAGGCTGGTTATGGATGTTAAAATCCATGAATATGCTGTGCGCGGAAATGGATTTTGGTGCATGCGGCTGGCACAGACTGCCGCACGCGCACACTGTGCACCAGCCGCGTGCGCCACTTGTGCGCTGAAATCTATGAATTACCCCCTTAATTGTCCTCAAATCATGTATCAGGTGTATCAATTTTAGTAAATTTAAATGATTTAGCAATGGACTGCTATTAGTTGTCACAGTTTTCCTAAGAAACAAAGCCTATGGAGGGAGCCACTCATTTCGTTGAAAATGTGTGACTTCCTTTTGTGCTTTTTGACCAATTCTCCTATACCATATTTCTGCTTCAATATCATGCTTATGTTGTATGTCATGAGCTTGAGCAACGCCTATAGGACTTTTATTCGTATCTAAAGGGGCTTGGTCCTGCCTCTGGCAAGCCCTATTCATAGTGGGTCTTGGTGTTGTCGGTGTCACTTTTGTTTGTGATCAAATCTTCGTTGATCTGCCAGTGTATGATTGATCTTGTCATTTCTCATGTGATCTCACTGCCTTTCCGTTTATGCCCCACACGGTCTCTATCATTTGTCAAGTGTTTGTTTAGATGGCATTGTACTTGAAGTCAGCTTTTCCCCTTTACTCATATTAACTTGTGTTAGTATATAGCAATCATTTTCTTAGACGCACAATAAGTCCCTATTTTTAGACGTGGCCAGGGCATCACTATTTGACTACTTGATTTAGATTTTTTGATCCCTTTCTCTAGTTCTCCCCTCCTTTGTCTGATGTGATGCGATACTCCCTTTTTTTGGCACTTATGCTTGATTTTGCTCTGCTTAGCCGGTTGTGTTTTATCCGCTGCCATTTTCATTTCAATGGGCCTCAGTACGACCCAGGCCGTAAGTTACCGCCTGGGTCGTACCTTTACCACCATGGCGTAAACTACGTTTACGCCATGGTGGTTGGCAGACTTACCGCCCCATTCCAAGGTCGGCGGGGCGGTAAGTCCCCAATCCCCATTTACCCTTCCCCATTCCCATTTTTGCCCCATAGGGCATAATGGGAGTGGGGAAGGCGTTAATTACGCCACCGTAAATTACGGTGGCGTAATTAACAACATGGTCCCTTAGCGCCATGGATTTTAACACCTGCTAAAAGCAGGTGTTAAATCCTCCATGGCGCTAAGGGACCTCGGAATCAGGCGGTAAGGGTCGGCGCTGTTTACGCTGCCGTAAACCCCTTACCGCCTGGGTCGTAATGAGGCCCAATGTCTATATCATAATTTCCCTGAGGGAGACTAGATGGAAGCAATGGAGGAGTGCCAAAACCAGATAGTAGTAATAGATCACACCTCTGCTCTTCACAGCTAGGCATGATGAAGTTCATCTCGAGCATGTTCGCCAAGATGATATCCACAACTCGAGCCAAAATAAACTTCATGTTCCCCTGTTCCTACAAGAGCGAATTACCTGTAGTAAAAATGGCATCCGTGGTAGCTCTCAATGCTGACCATTTGGAGGCACTCAGAATGAAACCATCCGTATTGGTCAAACTGACTCAATCAAAGGACTCTGTGAAATCAGTGGAAGATGTACCTTCAAATGCGTACTAACGTAGTCTTTCCAAGTATAGCGTTAATGAGAGATTCTTCCCTGCAGTCCCCCTTTGTGTTGGCTTTTCCTGATTTGATGTTTCATATGTTTGACTTATTTTATGCATACTACTTAATGGCTTAAAGAAGCCAATGATTTTGACTGGTCGTTTGATATTTATGCTGTTGATGTCATTGTTGATCACAGCAATAGCCAACTTCGGTCTTACAGCTTTTGCTCGCAAGTGAGCCATTAGATCTCACAGGTCCAGGCTTTTGCACCAGGCTAGCTTTAGAGTGACTTGTAGACCTTTATTTCTGAGTCAGTGGGCCTCATTACGACCCAGGCGGTAAGTTACCGCCTGGGTCGTACCCTTACCACCATGGTGTAAACTACGTTTACACCATGGTGGATGGCGGATTTACCGCCCCATTCCAAGGTGAGTGGGGCGGTAAATCCCCATTTCCCATTTTACCCTTCCCCATTCCCATTTTTGCCCCATAGGGCGTAATGGGAGTGGGGAAGGCGCTAATTACGCCACCGTTAATTACGGTGGCGTAATTAGCACCATGGTCCCTTAGCGCCATGGATTTTAACGCCTGCAAAAAGCAGGTGTCAATATCACCATGGCGCTAACGGACCTTGCAATCAGGTGTTAAGGGTCGGCGCCGTTTACGGCGCCGTTAACCCCTTAACGCCTGATTCGTAATGAGGCCCAGTGTCAGTGTTCCTTGTTTAGATCTCGTCAGGGTTTTCCCAGAGTGGAGTGTCGTCGCTAGGCGCCTCCTTTTGTCACCCACAAGGGGTATGTGCGGTAATGGTGGTTTATTCACAGTTTTTCGGCAACTCCATTTCGTAGTTGTTGTTCTTAGTTTTCTGACCATGATAATGAAAACAGAGTTCAATGGGAAAGGGATAGGGAGAGGGTGAGGTGGGGGACGAAGCAAACACTACCCATAAACCTGCTTAATTTCAGTACAATACAGAAGAATTCCAAGTCAAGTTTTCCAGCAGACGTCACATTCACAGAGAGTTCTTACCAGAGATCGGCATTCCAGATCGATAATAGCTTCCCTCGCAACTCGCTTTTCTGCTCCTCTCACCCAGACTAACCAGACTGCCACCAGTTCCACTCCGCTTAGCCTCTTTCTAAATCTGCCTGCTTCTACTCTCCTCCTTCTGCAACCCATCCAGAACAGGACTGCAAGACTTGTCCTTGGCCTCAAGCCCAGGGATCGTATCTCTCCAGAACTGAAATCTCTGCACTGGCTCCCACTGGCTGCAAGGATTACGTTCAAAACCCTCTGCATCGTCCACAAGGCCTCTTGGGGCCTGGGGCCTCAATACCTTCAACTCTCACTTCCTAAATATCTTCCTTCTCGAGCTCTTCGCTCATCTGCCTACAACTTCCTCAGGGTCAGCCGCTTCTGCAAGCAATGAGTTGGTGGTAGATATCTCTCGTCGGTTGTGGCCTCCCTGCCTCCCTGAAAGTTGAGGAGAACCATCTTCGGTTCTGGAAGCACCTTAAAACCTTCCTCTTTGCTTCTGCCCCTCTCCCTTGCTGAATTCCTGGCTGATACTGTGACCACACTGGTCACCTGGACACCCTTCTGTTCTTGGGCCCACACCCTGCCAGTTGCACGCCTGCACTGCCTCCCTGGCAACCACTGCATCTGGGGACTGTTTTCTGTATCCCTACAGTGCCCCAACCAGCACTTATGTCTGCACTCACCCTGCACTTGCCACCAGCTGGCCGTTTTTTAATGTATTTATCTTGTTTATTTTATTATCCCATGTACTGCATTTTCCCATTCCCTTCCCCCTCCCCCGCGCTTTTTCCCTTTCCCCCTTTCCTTGCACTTGCGCCATCTGAAAGACAACTGGCCTAGTAAGATTGTTGACTGTCTTCTCTCTGTTCCCCCTCCTTTGCCTCGTCGCGCCTTGAAACACTTGTGTATAGGCACGTTATAAATGCTGTATCATATCATATCATATCCATGAGAACACAGGCTTCTTGTGCACACAACTACTCCTCTGATAATGAAAGGGAAGAAAAGATTGCAGTTTCCAGAGATCGCTGCCCAGATTGCCACTCTGGTCCACTCTGCTCCGCTCCGCAGGAATACCGGCTTCTTGTGCACACAGCTCCTACTCTGACAAAGAAAGGGAAGAAAAGACTTGTTTCCCAAGATTGCTGCCCAGACTGCCACTCAGTTCCACTCCCTGTTTATTGTTATCCATGCTCAAACATCTCAGTCAACCAGACCTTAATCTGAGGTGCAGCAAGTCAGCAAAAAGTAGAGTTGGGACTCAGTGCTCTTGGATGGCAGTATGTCCTTGAGTGGTATGATGGTTATCTACTGCTGGAGAGATATATTTGAAGTCCTGTTTATTCATTCCATTTCTTTACATGATTCCAAATCATATCAGACCACAATGATGTGGTACCCAATTTGGCCTAGTCATCAGCTGGTGCACAGTTTTCTTTCATAGAATGCAGGTGGTCGAAAAACATCCACAATGGGTTTTCATTTTGGGCTATAACATGTCACACTCTACCTGTCTGACTGCGGAGGAGGGGTTTTGGTGCAGGCATTAACGGTCTAGGTTCCATACACTGATCTTTAACACTTTGTTGTATTACAGGGTATATGTGAAAGACATATACTGGTGGTGGAGTAACTTTTCCTTTTCATCCCATCTTCATTACTGTTGCATTGTCCTTATCCTTCTTGGCAATAATGAGTTAAAGAACCATGTACTGCTACTGCTTGGGCTCAGATGGACCAAGATCCTTATCTCATCATCATGATTATTGCAATACTCACTGGATTTGGGTGTGGAGACCAGAACCTTCTCATATCTTGATCTCCTAAACTGTGTGTTGTTTCTCCTTGATCATCATGCTCCACTACACCTGGTGCTTTCCTACTAGCTAATTATGCTCATCCACACAGTGTGTTGGTTTTTCCAAGATGATCAATACAAATAATCTCCCCCTGTCACTGAGAGATTTAACTGAACACCCTCCTCCTCCTCCAACAGCAGTACTTGACTATTAAGTACTATATTTTGTATGTACAGCAGGGGATATGTACGTGATTTTGCTGCCTTAAATTTACCAGGCACAATAAAGGCCTTCTTATTGCACACTGAAGCTGATGTGGCTGATGTAAAATGTCTTCTGGCTACATATCTCCCACTGGCATGTGCAGGTCCTCCAGACATGTTGGAACGCTGCTGAGATCAATTGTTTCACTCTGGGTAGTCACCAGACTTTCCCCTACCGATTACTAAGATGGACACTTACTTGGGGACACGTAAGGATCGCTGCAGATTACAAAGAATGCTAAGACTTTTTGTAGGCAAGTAACTCGTTGTTTGTCTTGCCTTTAAAAGACAGTGCACTTACTTGCAGACACCGAACATTATCTTCGTCTGCCTCTAACGAATTTAAAGAAATGCAATTCTGAAACTAGAATTGTGTCTGACCACTAAATACGACATCTACAAAATGTGATCAAATGTTGACCTTCATGTAAGCAATTCTGCAATGATCTTACCAAAAGGAGAAACTAGGTCACTACACTCTCTTGTCACTACTAATGATTGAGACATCTCCTTTGCATGCAAAAAATAATGATTTCTCACTACAAAAAGACATCATGCTCAGTTATAGCCACTGAACGCATTCTCTAACTTCTTCAGTCTTATTAAAGTTTTTCTACTCATGAAACAAATATTTTCTCTCACCGCAAAACGATGGCCCACTGATTTATATTCAATGGATATAGTATCCTACTGCCAACAAAGAATGATATGATTTCTAAAAGTAGTAATTTGCTGCCCACCAAATGAACAACACTTCAGTTTACCACCAGTGAATGTGATATGCCTGCCATAAAAAAAAACAATTGGAAAGTTTTTCTTTCACACTAAAAAGCAATGTCATGCAAGGTGGATACCAGGATTGGGTTTTCTTAGCCTCCCTTTTCTATTGCTTCAGGCTGCTTTGCCCGGTCCAGAATCATAGTTGAACTGTTAGATATTTAGATCAATGTCGCTCAGATGTTCAACTGATAGTTGATTAATTTGCACGCTCTAAAAATGTGTGCCTAAGACATGTCTAAAACCTTGGTACTCTCCTAACTTAAAGATTCTAAAAAATGAAGTCAGAAAACACAAACAAGGTTCTAACCCAGAAGAGCTTAAACCTGCTGCTTGCTTGCACATGATAGTTGTAACAATTATAACAAGGCAATTGTGGGAGCAAAATCTCCACAATTGGATACTGTCACTGGGTAAGAAACCTAAAGGATGTTTTACTATTATCAGAAACCTGGCATCCACAGATTGCCTAAGGCAAAAGCCTTCCTTGCAGTTGGCTAAGGATACTGATACATTTTATCCCTCCAAAACTGCTACTATCCAGGAACAGTCATCACTTGGCATGTGAACATAGGTTTCTGCAACATTCCCTGGACGGAATAATTTTGGAATGTTACGCCATATGTAGTATTGCCTTTTCTATTTGCACTTGAACCCACTCAATTTTGCTTAGAAACGTTTCCTGCCATGACTGCACGCCCCATGATTTGAGTGTATCCACCTTTCTGTCTCTGCTTGCCAATGTATCTTTTTAGCTAGGAGATCATCCCAGGATCCCCTAAATCAGTCATAATTTCACCATTGTAAAATAATTATAATCTTGATCCCACACTCATGAGTAATTTTCACCAAATCACTCATACACGTTGGATAGCTAAGGTGCTGGAAAAACTGGTGTTAATTCAACTCAATATTTACCTTAGACATATGTCAACCAGGCCTTTGCCCCGAACATAGTACTGAGTTTGTTTTGGTTGTGGAGTGCAATTACATTTTGGCTACTGCAGATGCTGGTCATGTGTCCTTGCTGGCCATGCATGATCTATCAGCAGCATTCAGCACGATCTATCAGCAGCATTCAGCACTGTGAACCATACTATCTTAATATCTGATCTGAAGACTTGAACATGGATGAGTGGCTCCTCATTAGATTGGTTCAAATGTTTGCTCACTAAGAAACATCAGTTGATAAAGATGGGACCCTACACATCTGACCAGGCTTGTATTCATTGTGGTGTCCCACAGGGTTCTCCTTTATCCCATATGTTGCTTTACATCTTCTACCTCTCATAACCATTCATTGTACTTTCCAGCTCAAAGTCCACTCTTATGCAAATTATAGACAAATCTATGTAATAGCAGTGTGTCACTCTGAAAATGCTTCCGTGCTAGGTGATTACCTTAATATGGTTTGAAAATGGATGACTGTCAGCGATCTCCAATCAAATACTTCTAAAACTGAGTTCATGCTGCTAGGCCCAGGCTATCTGCTTAAAGACCTGGTATCCATAGCATCCCCACAATCCTCTTTGACTTTCCCTCATCTTTCACGATCAACATGAAGAATCTGGGGATAATTTGGGACGCAGACAATTCTCTTACAACCCAAGTCAATGAACTTTCTAGAACATACTTCTTTCGGCTTCGGCTGCTTAGAAATACTCTTCATGTTGTCCCTAAAGAACTGGGAACATTAATAAACGCCCATTTAGGCTATGCTAATGCTCTTTATGTTGGCATTTCTCACACGTTGTTGTCTAAACGTCAACTGAATCAAAAGGCTTCTATGCAGCTGATTTTTAATCTTATCAGGTCTGCGTCAGAGTCTATTTTCCGTAGAAAACTTAGTTGGTTGCCAATTCAGCAAAAGATTACCTTCAAACTCCTTTATCTTAAGTGTATCCACAAGTAAACCCCCCCCATCTTTGTATAAAAATGTTCTTTGTGTTGTCCTACAAGATCACTTCCTTCTGAAGATAAAGAATGTACTTGTGGTTCCCAGTTCACGCGGTGTGACAGACGGTTTTGAGTATTGGGTCCATAACTGTGGAATTGTCTCCAACAGGATATTCGTAATCTGGACTCCCTTCTGCCATTTAGAAACACGTTAAGAATCTACCCTTTCTAATAACACTCTCTGCTTTATGCACTTCATAAATTCATCTGCATCAACATTCCAGGTTCCTGTGAGATTCCCTGCTCATGGGGGTTTGCGTGATACAAATGAAAAACCAGGGAAATATTGACAGATTATACCATTAATCAATATTCACTTCATAGGGAATATGTAAGTCATTGATATCAAATCCATAAATGACAAGCTAAAGACTGTGCAATATAGAGTCCACATTAAAAAGCAACATTCAATCCTGTCAAAGGCATTCTATCCATCCATAGTAACCAGAGTGTTTTCCTCAGATATGAATTGTAACAACATACAATTGCACACCAGGCTTGCAGTTAACACCGAAAATCTCTGTATAAATAGATTTAGTTTGATGATGATTTAATGTTCGTTAACATTTTACAATCTGCATATATGAGCAAGATTGGCTGTTAGTTTGCAGGATATAAACAATCCTTTTCAGACTTGGGCAGCAAGGTTGGAAATCCCCCAGAATAGATTTAATTTGAGGAATTTATAAACACATAAAAGGCCATTGGTGAAGTCTGGGCAAAGTATGTGATGTCTGCCCTAGCTCAGCCTTCTTCTGGTTTGTGTGAGATCTGTTTTACCAGCTGGCAGAGGGAAGAACTGTCCTCTGCCTTCCAGTGTTTCAATGCCACAGTGTGGCCTGGCTCCCCTGCGGACTCCTACCATCCTTCCGTCTGCCCTTTGGATTCCAGCTACTTACACCCCAGCGACCCACCCACCACCACCGAAAGTGATATCAACCCACCTAGAGCAAAGCCCCAGAAATATCTGTGTTGTCTTCACTATGATGTCCCCTTTTCCTTGCATCCCAACATCTGGCGGACTTCGTCCCCTCTACACGCCTTTTTTGAACATCAATTGGAGTTCCTGGACTGCAAGTCAATCTCTGGCGTTTGGTTATTCACTCCTCACCATAGGAAGGATTTTGCATCCTCATACATTCGCAATTTGGCTAATATCATCTCTACCTCCACTACTGACCTGATCCTTAACGTGGCACATTGGAACTCAAGTTCCTTAATAACAAAGCCCACTGCATACTTGGTTTCTTTCTTCGACTTCATTTACCTGTTCTCGAAATACCAAAACATGGTTTTCCCCTTTTAACACCTTATATCTACTGTACTTACTTGTCAATCTTTCTTCTCCCACACCCCTCACCCATCTGACTAGGGTGATGGTGTTGGTATTCTTTACTCTGTACTCGCTGCCCCTATATCTATTCTTGCTAATCCCCCTACTTTCACATCTTTTGAATACCACTTCTCCCCCTTCTCTTGTCCCTTGCTGCTTGTCTTTATTGTTATATTTTGTCCCCCTGCCCTATTCCCTCATTTTGGGATGACCTTAACCTTCTTCTTTATATATTGTGCGTTCCGCTGTCCATCTCTGTCTTCTGGGTGTCTTTAATCCTCACCTTGACTCTATATACTCTTCTCGACCCCTCCTATAATATTCTCGATTACTACACCCTCTTACAAATTCCCAATCCTTCTTCTCACAAATCCGGTTCTTCTCTGGATCTTATTTTTTCTACTTTTCCAATTTCTGCTTTAGTTTCTGCTCTTTCTCTTTATCCATCAGATGAATCATTTCTCTGTCTCCTTCTTTCCTCCTCCTGTTTCTCCTCTCTCACTTCTGTCTTTGTCCATCATGACCTTTGATTTTTCAATATCTCTTCTTTCCCTTCTGCTACCACCTCTGTTCTTCCTCCTCTAGCTACCTTTTTGCTCTCTCCCCAGATTCTGCTTCTCTCCTTCTTTCAACTACTTTAACAGACTTGCTTGATCTGCTCTAACCCTCGGTTCCTTTCACACCTTCTCATAAGCCCTCTCAACCCTGGATTTCAATTAGCCTGCGTTCCATGTGCCACACTTTGTGTCAGGCCGAACAGCATTGGCATAAGTCTGGGGCTGCATCAGACTTAAGTCTTCTTTCATCTCTTCACTCCACCTATGATTCCATGCTTCTTTCTGTCAGGCAACATTACTATAATTCTCTTTTTTCCACACTTGCTTCTGATCCCTGTTGGCTTTTTCAAAATTCAAATCAGATTATTTCTCCTGCCTCGCCTGAACCTGCCTCTTCATATTCACTCTGTAGAGGAGCAGACGCATGCCTCTGCAGAAAATCCCGCCGCTACCTCCCATTTGTTGGAAGCCTGAGATCATGCCGTTTTTGACACCAGCAGTTGTGCCAATACTGAAGTGTATATTCGAAAGACAGTACCCCTTGAGATAACCCTATCAAATGTATCCCCAAAGGGACCACGATCTAAGGGAGGAACTCCCTGAAGGAATATGAAGAGCAAAGAAATACATCTCTGACATCATCAGAGAGTGTGAACAACGTCTCATGATATTGGCTGAAGAGGATGTATGGATCCTACAGAAACTAATGACGAAGTAGAGTCAAGTGAAATTTTAAATATGAAAAAGAAGATTACACTTGCACGAAGTATTAAGAGAATCAACCATTCAATAATTGTACAGATGCTGAAATGCAGGTATACTAAGTCATCACAGAAGCTGACTATATATAGTGAATAGAATGCAGGCAGAGCCACCATTTTATAGGAGGTGGACATCAGTATCATGAATTTTAGTAAGCCAGGACCCATGAAAAGGGAAGAAAAAAACTATACAGCATCAAGAATAAGTTGAATCGTGGATTTACATGGTGAGGTTGTCTGGCCTGAAGTCAAGATTGAAGCAGCCAAGGTCAGATTTCTATTCAGGAAAGGAGTAAACGTACCAAGGATGAATCAAGGTGCAGAGAAAGAACACCAAGAGTGCCAAGTTAAATTCATTTAAGACATTTAAAATTTGCATAATGGACCAAATCGTGGTCTCCTGTCACGTAAGCCAAGGATGAAAATAGAGTTGCACTTGGAGTCCTAGAACAACAATAGTGAGTGTCTGCACTCCATTGTATTCTCAGAGACAAGGATACTTTGCAAAGCCAAGTTCACAGACAACCTTCATGGCAGAAGGCTTGGGTGATGAGAGATGTTGGGCTAATTGGGTGGTGAGGCAGAGTAAGGCTCACCTCCTTCCACCTGGGTCTGGGTTTGCGTGCTGCTAACTAAACTGAATGTTCGAGACATGGCACAAGCATGCCAACCAATTGTAGAGATCAATATAACGAAATACCTTATAGTTTGAGAAACTAATAAGAGACCGTATAACTAATGTTTTTGAAGATGGCATGTTATAGAGGTAGGGATATTTAGTCCACCTGACAGTGGGCATCAAATTACAATCCTAGTTCCTACAGATAGTATACTTAGGTGTTCCCCTTAAGCTTATTCTGATCCCCAGTAGGATTTTCATTATTTTCCAAATAGTATGACGTCACCTCTGATGTATTTTTAGTATAAAGTCTATGTTGTGTGAAAATGTTGTTGAAAGAAATCGAGTGTACGTCCATTGATGTTCATTGTAACTCCCTGTTTTAGATAATTGTTTATAACACAGTACTTTGCCATCTTCCTGAGCTGGTTTGGTTATTTATACTCTGAGTTATTCTGTGAAAACATTCATTGCATGCACGTTCCTAAATGGCCCTAAGCTCACGTGGTAGCGGTATAGATGGATCAAAAAGATCCAAACTAGTTTGTCTCCAGAGTTTCGGACGATCAGGCTTCCTCTGCCATTAGTTGGAAGATTGCAGAGTTTCCTGTGGAGAGCTGCCGATAGAAATAAACTTGCAAGAAGATGTTAGACGGTGGGCAGGTCCCCCTTTGACGAAATCCCTGCCCGGTTTCCACGGGCACTCTGCGGACGGAAGGTAAAATGGTCAGATTGGAGGAGGAGTCGATACCGAAGGCCTCTAGTCGATTAACAAATGGTGAGTAGGCTAAGGGGAATGGCAAATAAGGGGATGAGATTTTCGAAATTTTTGAGTAAGGGGAAATATTGTGAAGAGAAGAGGTAGTGCCAAGAAGTCCTGAATCAAGGAAGTTAGAAGGAGACATCTCAAATCCCAGCAGGGTTAGAGTGAAATATAAAACGCATCATCAGTATTATGTAAGGTGATATCTCAAACCCTGTATAGGTTATAAAGTAAAGGCGAGGGAAAAGGTGATCACAGTGTTTATAATATGTAATGTTTGATTAGTCTGAATGTTGTTTGTTGAGTAAAAATATCCAAGAGCGATAGAGATTCTGAAAAATTGAATAGGTTGATCAGAAACATTGATTGAATATAGCAAGCCGATTGGCGCCAGTCAAGAGAATAGACAGACTATTGAAATAAGAGGCTTGAGCAGCGATTGATGGTGTTTGCTCATATTTGTTGTTTTAAAAACCTTGAAAAGTGGTGATTTAAGCCAAAGTATAAGGTTTATTTAACAATCTGGTAAGTATCGAAAGTCAAGCGAGACTTGCCATTATGGGGGATACTCCTCCCATGCACCTATGCAAGACACTGTCAAAGCATATGCCTAAACTCAAACAAAATAATGCGAAATGGGCAAAAGGCACAGCAGATAAAATGTTCATGCCGTGGCCATGAGAGGGATCAATGTCAAAAGCGGTATTGTAACACATGACCACATACTTGCACGCTGCATACACAGGGAAGCAATTGGAGAAAAGGTTAGTGATTTTAGAGCTCTGGAAGATGTATCAAGAGGAAAGAGAAGAGCCTCCACCTGAGGAGTGGCTGCTTAATCAGCACAAGGAGGAAGGCTTTGAGGACTCAGCTACCCTTACCTCACCTAAAGCAGAGGGTGTTGCTGTAGAAGAAATAGGGATGTATCCTTTAAAGGAATTGAGAGCAGCTACAGGGTATAGTAATCCAATATATGAACCCCCATACTTATAGTAGTGACGATAGTCCGGAGGAGAATAAGTGAAAGGAAGAGAGTTATAAGATCATACAAGACAAGGAAGAAAAGAGTGAGAGGTTACATTTGTTGACAGCAATAGACAGGGAGATTAAGAGATGGAAACGACAGAAGGCTAAGGCTGACGAGATAGCGCTCGTACAAAACGAATGGATGGGAGGACAGATATTACTTAAGATAGATGGGAAAAGTATCAAGGAAGTTAGGCAAAAACAAGATAAGGAAAACAAGAAAGAAAAGACAAAGAATGAGAGAAGAGATTGAAAGAAGAGAAGCAGAAAAGGAAAAGCAGGGAGCGACGAGAGCAGATATATTAGGAGGAGCAAGAGAATAAAGAAGAGTGGGCAGAGGAACAAAGAAAGTACGACAACAGACAGAGAACGATACAAGAAAGGTATAGAAAGGAAATAAAGAAGGAGGTGGAAGCACAAAGATTAAGGGACACAAGATTACAGAGATGTAGGGAAGAAGAGGAAAGACGGGAAGGAGTCAGGAGAAGGGAAGAACAAACACAAGAGAAAGAAAGAATAGGAGTGATAAGAGAAAGCAAATCGAAGCAGATGAAGAAATAGAACAGAAAAGGAGCCAGCAAGGTCTCAATGACAGTCTCATTCGTAAAGAACAAATAAGGCAGAGCCCAGAAATATGATGGGACAGAGTGGAAGAGATACTTCTGATAAAGGAAGTAACGGCCACAGTGTCTCGAGTAGCGTTAGAAGAACAAGCATTTGATGCAGAAAGCATTGGAGAAAGGACTGATACAGTGTATCAACAGTTAAGGCAAAGTAGAGAGCATAGAACTCAAGGGAACAGTGATCGATCCCCAGTACCTCAATCACAAAGTGAGGAGGGAAACCTGTTCAGTGATGAACGTCGAGCGTTGTCTTTGAGCAGACTGAACTTAGATAAGGGTGAAGGGGATGATAGTCACACTAGTTGGGGACTAGATATGTCAGACGAGGAAAGAGAGTCCGGTCTTGGGGCAGAAGGAGGGAGCGCGTGCGCCACTGAAGGAATTCTGCAAATGGATGAGGAAGTAAGATGGTTGAATTTGGAACAAGTTAAAGATAGAACCCCAGATACCATAGCATATGCTGGACAAGGATAACTTAAAATGCAAGCTCCATAGTGTGACTTCTGCTGCTGGGAAACAGATATGCAAATTAGAGAAAATTACAAAAGGAAATACGCTGGTCATAGGGGACATGAAAGGTCTCCTGTTAGCCATTCTTGGAGAGAGGGCTGATGACATATGGAGGAGAGCGGGATATTCAAGTGTTGGCTGCACTAAACACAGCACATGATGGGGTGCCGCTTAATAATTGTAGAGAAGATGTTTGGAGGGCAATCGTGGTACAGTATCCTGACACATCAGATATGGGTGCAATTATGATGCGTAAGATGAAGGAAGATGAAGACCCTACGTATGGGTTATAGAGGAAGAGGAGGCGAATTTCAAAATAATCAAGGTTGGTTTCAAGGGTACGACGTCCTTTCATCGCCTGAAATTTAAACGTGTACAAAATAATGTGAACGGTCATTGATTTATTTTTGGGGGGTGGGAAAGGGCAGATAAGTAGTTGTGGGTGGTAGGCTATAGTTAAAAATAGGTTCAGGAGGGAGGGGCTGGGGGGAACACCCCCCACTGCAAACGAAAAATCCACTTTTTTGCTATTTCATACACATTTAAATTGCAGGCTTTGAAATGCCTGACGATGAAAGGACATAGAACCATTTCAAGGTACACAGCATGAGAACCAGAATGCTCAGGGAGGATATAACCAAGGAGGGACTAATAGGAGAGTTCCACCAGTATTTTGGAATTGTGGAATGACAGGACATATTGCGCGCGTATGTGGTAGCCACGGGAATGTACAGAATGGCCAGTTCTCTTGAGGGGGGACAGCTTACCCTCCACCATATAGCACACAGACCAGAGAAGGCTTTGCTCAGGATCACACATCTTATCAGACACAAGCACCGTCAGTACAACAGTTACCACAGCAGGGACAAGAACAAATGAATCCTCCACAAGGGCAGTCTCAACAAGCCACTATGCAGACACAGCAATATGCAAACACAGGACAAGTATTGACACCCAGAATAGGCCAGTGTCTCTGTGGTAGGAGAGAATCCTTTCACAGGGACAGGGATGAGCCTGTATCTACAATAGGACAGCTCACAGGGTAACTTGATATGTTGAGTTCTATCTGTGATACCAGACCCCCAAGAGGAACCAAGGGTCGATGTGACGATAGGAGGCAAACCCTTTTCTTTTCTTGCAGACACTAGACCAACATGTTTGTGTATATGAGAGGGAACATATACAATGTCAGGTATTGCCATGAATGGGTTCTCTCGAGGTACAAGTTGAGTTCCCTTTACTAATAAATTACCAATCTCCATATGAAATTGTGACATGCCTGTTCCCTTGTTATATTCACAACAGACGATGTTAATATTTTGGGAAGAGATGTAATGACGAAACTTAACATGAATATTTCATTTGCTGATTAAGAAATAGCGTGCTCCACTCCAGGAATACACTATTTATACAGTCTTAATGACGATCCAAAAGATCAAATCATGTTCCCCTTAAGACGCCATTCCGGTAAATATTATGAAAAAAATTGCCCCTGACTTCCTGTCTTTACTCACTGTTGCAATGAATAATTCATGTCAATCAGGGACTGTCCCATCTGAACCAAAAGTGGCCAGGGTGGTCACTCTTTTAAAGAAGCCATCTCTTGACCCGACTGTATTGGCTAACTTTCATCCAATCTCCTTTCTCCCTTTTCTTACGAAACTTCTGGAAGCTTTGGTATCACCCCTTCTATCATCATTTCTGGAAACCTCACACCTCCTGGACCCTGCGCAGTCCAGCTTCAAACCTGGCAGAGGCACGGAGAGTGTACTTGTCTCTGTCCAGGCCGACATGGCCAGGCTGGTAGACTCATTCGGGGTTGGTACTCTGATTTTGTTAGATCTGTCAGCAGCATTTGACACAGTCAACCACCCCATTCTGTTGTCTTGGATGGCCCAGATATGTATATCTGGCCAGGTACTAGCTTGGTTTATGTCATTCCTGGCGGATCAGACCCAGACTCTCCCGATGCCACCCTTTACCATCTGCCCGCTGCCATCTTAGCAGGTTTTGTCTCTGTCTCTGATTCTATTTAGCATCTATATTTGGGCACTTGTGTGTCTCATCTGGTCCGACGGCACCAGGTGTTACTCCTACACCAACGACACTCAGATCCTGATCCGGTTAGATCTCGATCAGGCTGAGATGTTGTTGCACCTACGGGAATGCCTGACTGCCGTGGGAACATGGATGAATCTCAACTGGCTCAAATTGATGGAGACAAAACAGAGGTGCTGGTAGTGGGGTGTCCTCCTGATCCCTCACTATGGGCCTCCTCTTTCTGGCCTAGCTCCATTGGTGTCCTTCCTTCCCCTGTGGGCAAGGTGAAAAATCTGGGTGTTATTCTCTCGGCTTCTTTGTCTGTGGACAACCAAGTGGCTGCTGTTTACCAAATAGGACACTTTCAGCTGAAAGTATTAAAGAGAGTTCTCCCGTTGATCCCTTCTCCTCTTCGCCCACCAGTAGTAGCAGCCCTGATACATTTGCGGCTGGACTGCTGCAACTCACTGTATCTGGCCCAGCCAAAGGGGCTCATTCAGCGCCTGCAATATCTTCATAATATGGCGGCCCGGCTGGCGACAGTACCCCTTACGAAGTACACATCTCCCAGCTGCTACGTTCTCTGCACTGGCTCCCCGTTAACCAGCAAATTAATTTCAAGGCACTGTGCATAGTCCACTGCATCATACATAATCAGAGCGCAGAGTTTCTGCAAGCTAAATTCTCATGCTACTGCCCCATTCATCAGTTGCGTTCTGCCTCTGCTAACCTTCTTATCGTACCCCCTTAATATCGAATGAGGATCAGAGGCAGTGCTTTCTCTATAGCTAAGCAAGACTGTGGAATGAACTACCTCCCTCAATAAAGAAACTATCGAGTCATCTGGCTTTTAAGAAAGCAATAAAGCAAATTCTGTGTCTTCTGTGTTAGTAGCTTCTGCTATGGATGTGTGCCTTTTCTCCAGTGCCAAGATTCCTCTGGTGACCGTGCACTTAACAAGTGTAGGTAACATAACATAACGTAACATGGGAGAGTTCATACTGAGGTTTACAGGGCAAGTGGCTCTGCGAGGCGCTCCGGTAGATCCAGAGATTTTTCTATATGGAGTAAGCATTTTGCTGACATGGCTCCTGGCCTGGTGGGAAAGATTGTGAGAGTACCTGATGAGTTTCTGTTTAGACCACAAATACCTATGGATGAGGAAGGTGGAGAGACTATTCCTATAGAGTTGGAAGTAGCCATAGTACGAAGGGAAATGGCAAAGCTCGAAGGAATAGATGATGAGGGTAGACCATGGAGAACAGTGATAGATCTTGAGGAAGGGTATAGATTGACTGACATAACAGATGATGATATGTTCAAGGAAGACCGAAGTGATGATGAAGGGGTATTTTTCATGAGAATTACATACTAGATAAGGGAAGTCCCACAGCAAATGGCGATAATGTGGCAAATTCTAGCATTTTTTCAGGAGGAGTACCTTATGGACCACAGGCCTTTATGACGTAGGTTTACTGAAGGGGATAGGAGAGGTTAAAATAAAGCTTACACCAGGAGCAATTTTACCTCAAGCAAAACAGTACCCCATGTCTTGAGAAGCTGATGAAGATATATTTTAGACTTTTTCAGTGCTGATAAATCAGGGGATTCTGGTGCCATCAGAATCATTGTGTAATACCACTGTGTATCTGATTAAGAAATCTAAAGGGGGGTTGTGGAGATGTGTCCAGGATATGAGACCTCTTAACCAGGTTGTAGTTGCAGAGTTTCCTTTAGTTCCTTATCCGGCAACAATATTATGCAGTATCCCGGTGGAAGCCGATATTTTATGGTGACCGATTTGAAAAATGCATTTTTATCCCTTGCACAAGGACACACAAGAGTTGACTTCATTTATGTTTCGCCAAAAAAGACTGAAACATACTAGGCCATCTCAAGGGTACTGTGAGTCCCCATCGACCTTTAACAGAGTCCGACAGATGGATCTAGGTAATATTGATCTTAAACATGCAGTGATACAATATGCAAATGAAATCTTGATTTGCAGCACCTTAGAATATCAGTGCAGACAGGATTCTGTTCAGTTGATGACTACTCTAGCAGACAAGGAACATAAAGTAGACAAGGAGAAGCTACAATACTGCCAAGAAGAGGTGTTATATATATGTCAGTTGATTTCACATGAAGGAAAGAAAGTGACACCTGAGAGAGCTGAGCCAATTATGAAAACCTCAAAACCAAATACAATGAGACAGATGCAACAGTTTTTAGGTTTATGCAACTATGTTAGAGCCTGGGTATTTGATTATAGCACATGTACAAGGCCACTTCTGCAAGCATTAAAGAAAGTGCATGTTGGTAAGACAAAACTAGAATGGACTAAAGAAACAGAGGAAGGATTTATAGAGTTGAAAAAAGCAATTTGCATAGCCATGTTTGAAGAATTCACAATTATGCTGAGGAATTGTATTTGTTTTGCACACAAATGGGACAGTCATGACAGCAGTGCTTACACAAAGAACCACATAGGGGTACAAACCTTTGGCATATTACAGCGGAATTTTATACCCAGCTATGGGAGGACACTTCCCTTGTGAACAATCTTTGGCAGCTGCCGCATTTGCGATCGAGAAGTCTACAAGTATTATCATGGGCTGCTCTATGACCCTTTATGTGGAGCATGCTCTATTTGCCATTTTAGAGAAACCCAAGGGCACATTGACATCCCATAAAGCTTCAGTTTATGAGTAAATTATTTCTAACCCAGCAATTAAAATAATATGTAAAATAATGAACCCTGCCACATTTATAGCTGAGCCAGTAGAAGAAGGCGATCATGTGGATGACTGCTAATTATGTTGAATTTTATGATGATAAACCCTGTGTGAAAGAGAATGCTTTAGCAGGAGCGGTGATTCTCTTTATGTATGGTTCTCCAAAAATGAATCAGACTAGTAGGAAAAGGCATTCAGGCGCTGCAGTGATAAGTCACAGGTTAAATGGAGAATTTGAAGTAGTGGCGAGTGCAAGGCTACCGTCTCATTTTTCAGCACAAGCGGCACAATTAGTAGCGCTTATTGTCGCACTTGAGAAACATAAAGTGCAGGAAGTGATGGCGTACAGTTATTCTACATATGTGACGTCAACCATACAGGCAGGATTGTGACATTGGAAAAGGAGGGCCTACCTGCATGCAGATGGGTCTCCAGAGAAGCATGCATCCTTATTGGATAGGTTCATTAATGCACTACAACTCCTAGTGGCCATAGCGGTAGTAAAATGTGCAGCACATACTAAGCGAACAGATTTTATCTCTTGCAGGAATTAGGCTGCAGATGAAGAAGCCAAAAGGGTTGCATATTTCCCAGAAATTTAGAGTTTTGACACTGAGAGTATTAAAGAACATTTAGTTACACCAATGCTACTGCAAGAGGGGTTTAATAAGTTGTAGATAACCCAATTCATAGAGAGTCAAGGAAGTGGCCACAGGAAGAGCAAGACTTATGGAAACAAAGGGGGTGTTCTTTATCCCCCACAGAAGCATTATGGTAATAGGACAGCACTGGAAAGCCAGTGATGCCAGTAACTTTATTAAAAGTTACACTTGAACAGCTGCATTACCCCGCGCATGTAATTAGAGAAAGTCTTACTGCCAGTATTGCAGAAGAATGGTTCATTTCTTATTTGTTGGAACACGTTGCACTATTTATGGTGAACTACATTGTGTGTCAAAAATGTACTGCTGAGCATACACTGAGAATGATTAGAGGAGTAATACCTCAACCGAATGGTCTGTTTCAGCATTTACATATCAACTATGTCGATATGCTGCAGACATGTAATGGATATAGGTATTTATTAGTGGCGGTGTGCCCCTTCTCTAGGTGGATCATGGCGGCTCCGTGTGCACACCCTGATGCTACTTGGACTGTGAAGTTTTTAGTGTGTGAGGTGTTCCAGAGGTGGGGTGTGTGTGAAGTGCTAAAATCCGATAATGGCCCGCAATTTGTCAATGAGCTATTTGAGTAAATATGGCTTCTAATAAACATAAAGAACCATTTCTCTTCTGCATACCACCCACAAGTGAACGGAAAAATGTGAGAGACTCAACAGCCTCCTCAAGGAAAGGATTGCCAAGATCAAATTGACTTTGAAAAAGGGATGGCTGTATTGCCTATCCATAGCATATATGCCCTTCGGAATCAGCCAGGATAACACCACTTCCTCACCCTGCACAAGTTAGTTACAGGGCGTTGAATGAGAACTCCCCTTACACCTCAATCTAGGAAAAACGTTATGCCCAGAGCGTAGTGTGGGATGTTTTTACCCATGCATCCGAGCCCTACCTCAAAAACTGGGCAGTACTGGCGTTGAAAACATCATGATGGCCAGAACTTCCCAGAAGATGCCCAGGGAAGGGCATGAAGAATAGGCTGCCACCCATTTTGCCGATGTTATGGGCACAGAAGGGCACTGCCTAAAACCACCATTGGACTACCCGCACAGTAGTCTGAAACCATTGGGAATTGCAATGCTGATTGCCAAAAGCCACCTAGAATTGTGGGGAATTCATTTTTCTTGAATGTCAAATATGGCAAAATCATGGGCACAGAATTACTTTACTTCAGAAACACACCAATGCCATGTCCTGAACATGGACAATATACTCCATGTAATATCACTTGCTGAAATGAATCAATCTAAAAAAAATCCCAAGGAGGGATGCAGTAACCGCAAAATCCTGAGGGTGGCGCTGGCAGTCTAAACTCTGACAGGAGAGCTGTCTTGCAAAACTGTCTAGTGCAAAGAAAGGGGTCTCATTTCATCAAAAGTTCAAAGGGGTTGCCTGTCCTGAGAACTCTTGACACTTCAGAACTCAACACAAGAAGCCAGGAAATCACAGGGTTCTGTTAATTAAATGCAAAGTGGCTCCCTGGCCTCCTGATGTCAGCTTCCCAGAGACCACACAATGGCCCCTCTCCTCTGAAAGGAATATGTTGATTTTTACTGTTTTACTGTCAACAAAGGCCTGCCTGCCAGAAGACATGTGACTGACCCACCCAAGTCTTGGAGGCGGACTCCAACACTCTGAGGACTGAATTGAAAGTAAAATATATATTTTACAAAAACACTGATAACTCTTTGTAATCAAATGACAGAAATGTATAACTTTGAAAGACTTAATTAAAAAAATGTACCTTTAATTCAAGCCCAAACTCCAAATTGTGGGATATTCTGGGACAAAACCCTGCTGTTTATTAATATTACAGACTCCCTGTTTCAGCTAGACAAACGAAAATGCATTGGTATGTGGGTAGATATGTGAGGAACAGTTGTATAAAATTTAATGAAGATCCAATGTTGTTTAGCACATTAAAAAGTGCTAAAAGTTGCCATTTTTGAATGCAAGCTCTTAGAAACAGCAGATTTGGGACAGAGTATACCTCATGTGATATGTGACATGGGTATGTAATTTCAAACAACTGTGTAACTGTGAAATATGTATTTTGATCATATATAGATTTGGGTGCAGAGATGACAGGGGAGTTTTTTCAAGAGATCATAAATGGCTGACATCACTCTGACACAACTTAGCTCCCCCAATCAGGGGAGAAATGAAAGCTGGACCAATGACAAGTGAGAGGGGCAAGTTTAGTTATGACCAACACACACACCCACTTGCAGAACATATAAATTCTGAAACTTAGGTGGAGACATTCATTTCCATCTGCAGCGGGACGCTCTGCCGGAAAAATCCATACTTACCTCCATCAACCTTCAAGGAGCCAACACTTAGACTCCAAGATAAACAGAGACTACAGAACCTTAACCAAAAAGGCCACTGCCAGCAAGAGTATTTGTCAACAGGCCTGAAAATCTTTTTGCAACTGAACTCTTCAGACAGCCGGCTGTCGCCGTCTGAATTTTGCCAAGAACTTTTGCAAGAACCCGGTGACAGAAATATCCAAAGAGAAGGCAGGACCCGACCCAGAGAACCGGTGCCTAGCAGAGACCAGGCCATTGTATCCAGAGTGCTGACCCCGATGCTGTGAGCAGTTCCAGAGGCCAGGCGCTGTGAGCAGAACTCGGGAAGACCTGACCAGACTGAAGTCCGTGACCAAGTCGCTTTCCGGTTCAAAATCTCTTGTGAGTACTCAGCAAAACTCAGAACACATCTCTTAGTTAAAATCATATAATTCAATCCATTTTTAATCTAAGTAGAACTGCAGTTTAGCAATTGTGTTATTCTGCCATCATTTTTAAAGCTGAAAAAGTGTTGCGTTTAAAATTTGCAAAACCAAAAACGACCTTCACTAAATCGCTCATATCTCCGCGACCGTTTGTCTTAGAGACTTGCAGTAACTTTTCATCTGAAAGCTTAGAATCTAGCTTTTAATCGCACCAAGAACCACATTCCTACCCCTTATAGTTTTACCGCAACCGCGGAACACGCATTCGCGAATTTTGCCGCGATTTGCAAATTTCTTCACGTGTAAAAATCTGCTGCTGCTTGCCTTCCATTTGCCAGAAATTCGTTTAACCTGCTAGTTACTCCTAGATACTTGCTAAAGTGAGCCTGGACTAATATTAACTAGATACCACTCACCCTGAACTTCTAGAGGGAATTAAAAGCAAATTTAGCATATTTTTCACTCCATTGCCAGCACATATAAAAGCATTTGGGCCTGTGTTTTCAACTTCCGTAGTCTAAGTTGCTGGGGTGAACTGAATTACATTTGAATTGCATTTCTGAGAATTGTGTGCCTTCCTTCCACTTCCTTGCATTGCATAAAAGGGGGGGGTGAATTGTACAAGAAAGTGATTACATTGTTTTTGCTGAAATCCTATCAAGTTATTTTCTGTACTGCATTTCATTCCACATTGCATCCATTGGAAACCATAAAAGTATTGTTGCTATCTTATCCATTTCATGTCAACTCCTTAGTGATTATCAAGAAGTGTGCTAGTGCCAGATTCTCCGTTGTTAATCTTTATCATATCAGATTAAGTGTGATATTCAATTATTAATTTATTATAAAGTGTGATAGATATATATTGCTTTACTTCTCAAATAAACCTTTTAATTTGCAAAACAGAACTACTTCTTGGCTCAGTGGGGTCAGGGGGATTCTGAGAGAGGGGTTTTATATAGGGGTAGTCATCCAGAACGCATGAACTGGACATAAAGATATATCAATAAGGGTTTTCATTCAGTATTCTAGACTAGGCGTTGACTTAGCTGTAGTGCGGGATTGAATCCTCTTACAAATTGGGGGCTCGTGCCGGACGTTTGGGTTAGATCTACCATTTGTGCAGATTAATACAGCGTGCCAGCTGACCAGATACACATATCCGGTCGGATCACCACGCTGTGTTACGCTGTAAAGCACTCCTCATAGGAACGCTCTAAGAAAAAGGTCTGTTTTGCAAAAATAAAATACAAATTTCTGTAAGTCAGGACAGAGACCAATCTCTAGAATGACGACCTTAGTAGACATGAAAATAGCCAGAGAGCACCTCTTACATAAACTATTTGTGAGAGGTGAATGGACTGAACAGGGCCAGGATGCCTGGTTGCAGGCCATCACGCGACAGGTCACTGAAACAGGGTCAGACTTATGGAGAGATCAGGGTCCATTACATGTGGCCCTGAGTGAACTATATATGGCTCCTAAGGCCAAAGATGAACACGACAAGATTGTTAGGATAGCGGCATATTTATATTTATATATGGGAGCCATACAGAATAAATGTGCTGAAGGCCATGATCTGGCAAAAAGGCAACAGATGGCGTTAGAGAAGGCCCGATCTGATCTGGCCTCTTCTGAGAAGAGGCTGCAGAGGAGCCAGGAGTCAGAAAATGATAGTAGGCAATATATCATTAAAATAAAAGAGGATATGGGCATCCTACAACAGGAAAAGACAGACCAGGATACCAGATTTCTGGCCCTGCAGAAGGAGCACCAAGACAGTTTGGATTCCTTACTGCAGAGCCAGAAAAAGCTGGAGCAACAGATCAATTTCAACAGGGCATGCACAGAGCAGGTAGCCACCCTGCAAATCCAACTAGACAGAGAGAAAGAGTAGAGCAATAAACTGATCCTGAAAGACCTGGATACCCAGGCAGAGTTTGATCAGGAGCGCCAGAAAGCCGGTGCCTTCCAAAGGCAAAGGGACGACCTGGCGGCACGGATGCAGGCTCTTAGTCAGGAAAGAGACACTTTAGGCCAGGAAGTCTGCCACTTAAAAAAGGAAATGGAAGAAAATCACCTGGCCCTCCAGGGGCTGGGTGACCTCCAAAAAGAAAACCAGAACTTGGTAGAGCACACCAGAAGGGTGGAAGATGCTCTGGCAAGAAAGGAGCAGGCCAGTAGGGATGGGACTCAGGAGGTAAACCTCCTGCAGCAAAGACTGGCCCAGTTCTCCAGGACCAACCAGGAAGCACAGAGGGAAAATGAGGCCCTCTGTCAACACAATGATAGGCTCCAACAACAGGTAGCGATGCAGGAGAGATTGATAGAGTCTAGTAAGGCCTTGACTGAGGAACTGAAAGCACAAATGCAGGCTCTTGCATTGCAACAGGGAGCAGGGGCGGATAGAGATGAGGTCCGCTGGGAAAGAGAGACTCCTGACCATAACCTCAGGAGCTCTAACACCAGGGGCCTTCATCTCTCCCAGTCCCTGGACTCTACCACCCCCATGTCCCCTGGCGCACATGAGCACAGGGCCACAGGGATGGCAGATTACTATCCAGCTAAAAGTATGGGGCTCATAGGCCAGTACCACTCAGGAATGGAGGGGTGGGCATCCGGGTATGTGCACCCAAGTACAGTACAGTTCAGTGGGGAACCCCAGGAGAGTAGGCCCCTTAAGGGCATCCTGAAGACCTCTGCCCAGTTAGGTCAGTGGGGGGGGGGGTACCCAGCAAATCCTGGCAGCAAGGAGGGATCTGAGGACTCCTCTGAGCACCACAGGAAACAGGAGACCAGGTCCCCACATTCTGCCAGCCATTCCCAGGCTCGCAGAATCCGGGAAAACCTGGAAGAACAGACAGGGACCTCTGGGAGCAGTGCCTCTGAGTCAGAGGATGAATGGACAAGGGTTACCCGAACCAAAAAGGCCAATAAGGCAAAAAGGGCCTTGCTTAAGGACACCTTTAAGCAGATTAAGGCGATCAGGAGCGTCATCACGCCTTACCATAAGAACGCTAAGTATTCTGTTTGGGAGCACTTAGAGTTGTTTGAGCAAATGATGGAGACTTTCCATTTGAAGGACAGCCAAAGCTGTATTCAATATGTAAAGTGGACCTTCTCCCCGGAATACTCCAGTTTCTTTGCGGGGCTGGAGGACCAAAATCATTTAAGATGGTCCACCTATAAGGCGGACATCTTGAAACATTTTTCCATTCATAGAAATCCTCAAGAGGCTCGCAAGGCAGCCTACAATTTGCAATGTGGGGAGGATCAGGCCCCACAAGAATTTGTGCAAGAACTGAAACGTGCTTTTGCGCAGACCACCAGAAGGGTGCGCACAGACAGTAGAGAATTCATAAATACATTTTTTCATGCCTTGCCCAAATACATAATGACCCAGCTCGTGAGGGATTTTCATGAGAAAAGATCTTTAGACTGGGTCCTTGAACAGGCTACCCGGATCTATGAGGTGCAGAAACCGGTAGATAGCAAAAGTAATGCCCAGAAAAACCCCAAAGCCAACAGCACCCCTGCTGCTGTCAAGGTGGCAGAGGTAAAGGTCACCCCCGTTTTGGATTTGGAGATGGGGGGGCCTAAAAACCTACCTGCACCTAATAATGCTAGGCCCAGAAGGTCCTCGGGCCAGTCACAGACAGGGAGCCAGGGAGGCAGCCCCACAAATGGGGTCCCTCGCTCTCCTGATTATGTAAGCCCCCGTTACAAGGGAAACAGACCCATCCTGGGTTATGTGTGGACTCCTCCAGCCCAAGGGGGGAGATCCAGCCAAGAACCTAACCCAGGGAACTTTCCTCCTAACTTCCCACCGGAGGGCAGAAATTCTCCGAATCCTGGGCAGAACTTTTTCCCCAGGTATCCACCCAATTTCCAACCCCAAAATTATCCATCCTTCTTTCCCCAATTCCCTGAGCCCAGACAACCTAATCCGGGAGAGGGGAGGCCAAGGGTGGAGGGGTACCCAAATCTTCCCAACCCGGGGTATTACCAGAGGAGGGACAGCTACCCTTCCCGGGATCAGCCCAGGGGAGAAAACAGGGCCCCGTATCAGCCTGAGCGGGTTTCCCAGTTAGAGCGCCAGGTTCAAAACATGGCGCGGGATCTGGGTCACATACTGAGGGCTCAGCAGAACCCTCAGATCGGCATGCCGGCGCAGAACGCACCCAACTCTGGACCTGGTGCTCCAGAACAATGACGGGGGCAGCACCCCGATAACTCACCGGTTCCCAGGGAGGAGGCACAAAGGGAAGGGGGGTGTAAAGCCTTGGAGGAAGCTTCCTTCCTCACTTGTAAACAGCCCCTGGAAACCCAGGAACCGGAAACAAAGTCTCTTGCCCCTGAAAGTCTGCCTCCTAAGGAGCAGAGGGGTGGTAGGAGAAACAAAAGACCCAAACAGACTCAGTTTGAGGAGGAGGTACAGATCTTCCAATTTGAGGGAGAGGGATCCTCAGAGGATCCTGGGAAAAGGATCTTCTCCTTCAGAGAGGGGGGAACTCCTCCCAAAGAAAAATGGGTCCCTAGGGATGCAAATCCAGACTGGGGAGATGTGGAGACTGAGCTACTGCCGCCCACCATCTCATCCCAGAACCAACAGCAAGAAACTCCCCTGGTTCAAACCCATCCTGGTGACTGCCTCCAAAAAGGGGGGGGCGGCCCAGAACCAGAGCCAGGGGAACCCACAATGGCTCTGATCTCCAGTTGCCAAATTTTTCTTTCAGATTCCCAAGGCTCTCCACAGAATTCCGCCCAAATCTCTTCTCTCGCGATGTCCAAAACCAGAAAGTTAGCCCACCAATTGTCCAAAAATGTGCATTATCTGTGCCCCCTTGAGGAGAAGGAGGGAAGATACTATGCCCCGTTCCGAGTACAGGGGCAGGGTAAAATTTTGGCACTGGTGGACACGGGATCTCAAGCTACCCTTCTGTCCAGAAGGGCCTTTGATGAACTGAATGCAGGAAGGGGAGAGAATTACCAAATTCCTCTCACCTCTCTTCCTGGACAACTGCAGAACTTTGACGGGAAGGAAATTCCCGTCGAGGGGACGGCAGATTTGGACATTAAAATTGGGCGACACAAGTTGAAACACCCAGTCATAGTTGTGACTCCAGAGGGCACCCCTTGTTTACTGGGGAATGACCTCCTGAGAAGGTTGTCACCCCTAATAGATTGTGTAAACAAGGTCCTCTGGACCCAGACTAGCCGACCAATAAAATTAAAACAGAGTGTCAACCATGTTAGTTTAAACGGCACCTGCCACATGGTTGAACAAAAATCTGACCAAGTAGAATTTCACTTCCAGAACAACCAAATTCCAGACGTGACAGTAATAGCAGTAGGACAACAGACTGGGGATGGGGGGTCCTCTCTATTTCTGAAAATCAACCTTCCTTCCAGTCTAAAGTGGTACTCCACGCTGGAAGGAAACACTCTGAGATTCTATACTAATCCACAATCAGAAACTCCCACTCCTATAGTCCAGAAAGAGGTGAAATCAGCTCAGAGCCTGGCTGATATTCAGCAAATTGGAGAGCAGTTGTTCATCCCTGTTCAGTTAAATGATGGGAAGGACTCTGTTCTCGCTCGAGTGTGTGTGAACAACGGTAAGAGCTTCATCAGCGAAGCCATGTTTCGCCAACTCCCAAAAGATCCAGCCATTCCCACCTTCAAACTGATAGACAAATGGGAAATGGACCTGGAAGCACCTAATTCCAAACATCTCCTGCCAAGCAGGTGTATGCTCAAAATCTCCATTGGCAACAAGAGCATAGTCCATAATTGTTGGGTCGTGCGAGACGTCACTGCCGCCTTTTACTTAGGCAGTGACATTCTCAATCGCTTTGCCATTAGTTTGGACCTAATAAACTTCAAAGTTTGGTCCCGATTAGCGGATAATCCCATGGGCTTTGATGATCCAGAAAAAGCATTTAGGTCAGCTCAATTGCTACCTTATGCAGTTGAAATTCAGATCAAAGAGGAAGTCACCATCCCAGAAAGGACCCGACAATTCTCCCTGGAAGTGAAAGTTAAAAGAGGACAATATTTGCAAAACCCTGATGCTTACATACATCTAAACGCTTCTCTCCAACAGCAAGGGTTGGGGGTAAACCCAACACCATTAGTCAACATAGAACATGACACCATTCTAATAGAGGTGGATAACAGCGACTTAAAGAGTATTACTCTAGCCGCAGGCACCATTATTGGAATGGCGGTTGATGACCGACATTTTTCCATAGATTTAGGTAATGAACTGTTAGGGCCAATCCCCAAGGACTGCGTTGACAGTGACAGTGATGACAATACAACACCAGACAGGATTTTTACCCGGCATGGGGGGAACTTCCTGGTGTACACTTCTTGCCCTTATGGTAAGGAAGATGTGACTTGTGACTTCAGGAGGGATGAGGTGATTTTCCAAGTCCATGAGGGCTGCCTTTCCCACCTGCAGTCTCCAGTCCAAATCAGCACTCTGACCAGGGACTTCTCCACCCAGCTGGAGGAGGCCGCTGAAATAGCCAAACCAGAAGTCTTTCCAGGCTTCAGGCAGATGGTGGAAGAGAGAGTCAACCTAGCTGATGCCTGTGTGACTCTGGAACAAAAGCAAAAGTTGAAACAAATTTTCTTGGATTTCCAAGATCTCTTTGCGGTAGACTCATATGACTGTGGTCGCACTGACATCCACACAACAACAATCCCCACTGACCCTGGCATGACTCCAGTGTTTGTGAAGCAATATCGCTTGCCTCTCGCATCCATGGAGTCCCTTACTGAAATAATTAAGAACCTTGAGTCCCGGGGAATAATCCGTCCAGTCCACAGCACCTTCAATAATCCGGTGCTGGGAATATTGAAGCCAAACGGCTAGTGGAGACTCTGCGCCGACCTCAGGGAGCTCAACAAACGGGTCCATACTTCCCGAGGGCCTCTGCCCTACATTGACCAAGGGCTGGCCCAGATCCAGGGGTCACAGGTATTCACTGCAATAGACCTGACAAATGGATACTGGACCGCGCCTGTCAGTAGGGAGGACCAATACAAACTGGCTTTTACCTTTGGGGGCCAGCAGTACACATGGACCCGGACTCCTTTCGGATACCTCAACTCCGGTAATGAGTTCAATATTTTCCTACATAAGGCCATGCCCGACCTGGGTGCGAGGGGTAACCTGGCTTATGTAGATGATGTCCTCATCAAAAGTTCATCTGTGGAGGAACACATAGCGGAGATCCGTTATGTTCTGACCCAGTTGAGGGCCGCCGGAGCAAAACTTTCCTTTCAGAAAGCACAGTGGTGTAGAACCCGTGTTAATTTCTTGGGGCATGAGATTACTCCTCAGGGTCTCTGTCCCCAGGAAAAGAAAGTGGAAGCACTTCAGAAACTGAAAGACCCCACAACTCTGCGGGAACTAAGGAGCCTCCTTGGACTGACTAATTACAGCAGAAAGTTCATTGAGGGCTACGCAGAGATCACCAGACCCCTGATTCATCTCTTGAAGGGGGGGGTCAAGTGGGAATGGGGTCCAGAACAAGCCGAGGCAGTAAGACAACTCAAAAGAAGCCTCTCACAAGCGCCCTGCCTAGCTTACCCTGTCAGAAACAAGGAGTTCTTCCTGGAGACGGGGTTCTCTAATACGTGCGTGACGGCAGTATTATACCAAAAGCATGACAAGGTCAATAAAGTAATCTCCTATGCGAGCAAAACTTTATCCTCTGTGGAGGAAAAATTCAACGATTGTGAGAAGGCACTCCTGGCAACGGTGTGGGCATTGAAGAATTACCGTCCGTTTATCCAGGGGGAACACATCATAGTGGAGACTCCACACCAGCCTCTGCAGTATCTCCAAAGTGACGGAATCCGGGCCGGAAATGTGAGTAATTCCCAAATTACTTCCTGGATTCTGTCAATGCAAGGCTTTCCTGTGGAGGTCAGATATGGCCAAAACAAGAAGAGTCCCCTCGCGCAAGGTCTGGCTGACTTGCATGATTGTGCCAGAGAAAACTGTCTCGAGGACGAAAGTCTAAAAATCAAGGACAACATGGAGGCATACCTTAATTCCCCACACAAAGTCTTTGAAGAGGACAAGTGTGAGGGAATGCCCACTGTCTATGTGGATGGATGCTCGTACCATGTTGACAACAACGGGGAGAAAGAACTGGTGGCCGGCGTAGGGAATGCATGGGTGAATGAGTCCCCAGAACCCTCCGCTGGATACAAAATTGGTCCCCGAAGTAGTCAGGTGGCAGAATTGATGGCTGTGCATCAGGCCATCCTCACTGCTGTCCAGCATCAACTCCACAAACTGGTCATAATCACAGATTCGGATTATGTACGGAACGGGTTCATGGAGCACCTGGTTAATTGGAAAACCAGAGGCATGTTATGTGCTAACAACAAACCCTTGAAACATGGGAAGTTGATCCAAAACATTGATGATCTGGTCACCTCGAATGAGATGACCATCTATTGGAAAAAGATCAAGGGTCATTCCAAAGTAGAGGGACCAGACAAAACTGGAAATGACTTAGCTGATCAGCTGGCCAAAACTGGGGCCATCCAAGGGGATCTAATTGAGATTGAGTCCCTGTTGGGGGAAATCCAGGTCACTGCTATCACTAGGTCCCAGACAAATGCTCACAACGACCTTTCAATTGCACAATGGAGTAAGGAGACCCCTGATGCTGATTTGATTACCGCTCAGAAGGGGGATCCAATAATTGGTAAATTTTACCAGCACCTTGAGGACCCTGAGAACTTTCCCCTGACGGACCTAAGAGTGTTGATGAAGTGTCCAAAAATGTTCCGGATCCAAGACGGTTTGTTGGTAAGGAAATCCAAAGCTGGCCACGATCAGTGGGTGGTTCCTACCTCATTCCGAAGCCTGATGTTAAGTCACGCCCATGATGCGGCCACCGCCGGTCATAGGGGGTTTCACACAACACTGGAAATCTTAAGAGAGGTTGCATACTGGCCACACATGGGGCAGGACCTCGACCAATATTTGAAGGGGTGTCTTGTGTGTGCACAATTTCAGCCATCATCCCTCACGCATCGTGCACACCTCCAAAAGAGGGGGATGACACTGCCATGGTCAGATTTACAAATCGACTTTGTAGGCCCCGTGATTCGCTCTGCTAGGGGGAATAAGTACATGTTGACTGTGACATGCTTGTTTACCAAGTGGGTGGAATGTCTCCCAGCCCCAAATTGCAAGGCAGAAACCGCAGCTGCCCTGATGATTAACCACATATTTTCCCGTTTTGGTCTACCTCAAAGGATTGAGTCAGACAGGGGTAGCCACTTCACCAGTGAAGTAATGACAAAGATGTGGGAGATACTGGGGGTCAAAAGGAAGTTGCATATTGCTTACAGGCCAGCTTCTTCTGGGGCACTAGAGAGATATAACCGAACCATTGTGAGCATATTAAAGAAGTTTGTGGCAGATTCTGGGCCAAGTTGGGATATCCGATTACCTCTGGTCCTAATGGCCATCAGATCTACCCCTTCATCTGCAACCAAAATGTCACCATTTGAGTTGATGACTGGGCGCAAGATGGTGCTTCCGCAGCATTTGCTCTACAGGACCCAAGAGCAGACACTGATAAATGCCTCCACAACTCATGAGTATGTGGAGAATTTAAGGAAACACCTTCAACATGCTTTTGCTTATGCTCAGCGGAATCTAGAAAGATCAGCTGATAGCATGAAGACCCATTATGACCTGAAAACTTCCAGGAAGGAATATCAGGTGGGAGACCGGGTCTATCTATACAACTTCCAAAGGAACCAGGCAAAACAGCGGAAATTCTTGCCTACATGGAAGGGACCCTTTGAGATCATCGACAAGATCTCCCCTGTGGCCTACAAAAGCCATCCCAGGCACGCTCTGCAACAACTGGAGGAATCCTCTGGAATCCTAGCGGGTACTGTCTCAGACTAATTCAGTTCCAATCATAAAACATACCACATCTAGTCTCTAAAATATTGTGATTTGCATGAAACTGTCTGTTAGTTATACTGTTTTTTTATCAAAATAAGAATGTAATGTTTCGTTATGATGAAATGCATATGCTGCCCCACTATCTCAACAGTGGTGGAAAAACGTCTATGAGTAGGTATTGCCGCTCTTCCTTTGTCGTCCTAGGAGAAAGAAAACCTGGAGACGGGCCAAGGAGGATGATCCGGAGACCGGGAGCAGAGACGCAATGGGCCGGGGTACCACCCAATATTCCCATCAGGACCGGCGAGGAGAACCGATCGATCCACCAGATGGAGGAAAAGATGCTGAACTGTGCCATCTATTGGAAGAAGATGAGGAAACATCCCAGGTCTTGCGAGTCCCATCAGGAAACAGAATGGCCATCGCAAGAGGGGGGCTTGTGGGATGTTTTTACCCATGCATCCGAGCCCTACCTCAAAAACTGGGCAGTACTGGCGTTGAAAACATCATGATGGCCAGAACTTCCCAGAAGATGCCCAGGGAAGGGCATGAAGAATAGGCTGCCACCCATTTTGCCGATGTTATGGACACAGAAGGGCACTGCCTAAAACCACCATTGGACTACCCGCACAGTAGTCTGAAACCATTGGGAATGGCAATGTGGGGAATTCATTTTTCTTGAATGTCAAATATGGCAAATATGGCAAAATCATGGGCACAGAATTACTTTACTTCAGAAACACACCAATGCCATGTCCTGAACATGGACAATATACTCCATGTAATATCACTTGCTGAAATGAATCAATCTAAAAAAAATCCCAAGGAGGGATGCAGTAACCGCAAAATCCTGAGGGTGGCGCTGGCGGTCTAAACTCTGACAGGAGAGCTGTCTTGCAAAACTGTCTAGTGCAAAGAAAGGGGTCTCATTTCATCAAAAGTTTAAAGGGGTTGCCTGTCCTGAGAACTCTTGACACTTCAGAACTCAACACAAGAAGCCAGGAAATCGCAGGGTTCTGTTAATTAAATGCAAAGTGGCTCCCGGGCCTCCTGATGTCAGCTTCCCAGAGACCACACAATGGCCCCTCTCCTCTGAAAGGAATATGTTGATTTTTACTGTTTTACTGTCAACAAAGGCCTGCCTGCCAGAAGACATGTGACTGACCCACCCAAGTCTTGGAGGCGGACTCCAACACTCTGAGGACTGAATTGAAAGTAAAATATATATTTTACAAAAACACTGATAACTCTTTGTACTCAAATGACAGAAATGTATAACTTTGAGAGACTTAATTAAAAAAATGTACCTTTAATTCAAGCCCAAACTCCAAATTGTGGGATATTCTGGGACAAAACCCTGCTGTTTATTAATATTACAGACTCCCTGTTTCAGCTAGACAAACGAAAATGCATTGGTATGTGGGTAGATATGTGAGGAACAGTTGTATAAAATTTAATGAAGATCCAATGTTGTTTAGCACATTAAAAAGTGCTAAAAGTTGCCATTTTTGAATGCAAGCTCTTAGAAACAGCAGATTTGGGACAGAGTATACCTCATGTGATATGTGACATGGGTATGTAATTTCAAACAACTGTGTAACTGTGAAATATGTATTTTGATCATATATAGATTTGGGTGCAGAGATGACAGGGGAGTTTTTTCAAGAGATCATAAATGGCTGACATCACTCTGACACAACTTAGCTCCCCCAATCAGGGGAGAAATGAAAGCTGGACCAATGACAAGTGAGAGGGGCAAGTTTAGTTATGACCAACACACACACCCACTTGCAGAACATATAAATTCTGAAACTTAGGTGGAGACATTCATTTCCATCTGCAGCGGGACGCTCTGCCGGAAAAATCCATACTTACCTCCATCAACCTTCAAGGAGCCAACACTTAGACTCCAAGATAAACAGAGACTACAGAACCTTAACCAAAAAGGCCACTGCCAGCAAGAGTATTTGTCAACAGGCCTGAAAATCTTTTTGCAACTGAACTCTTCAGACAGCCGGCTGTCGCCGTCTGAATTTTGCCAAGAACTTTTGCAAGAACCCGGTGACAGAAATATCCAAAGAGAAGGCAGGACCCGACCCAGAGAACCGGTGCCTAGCAGAGACCAGGCCATTGTATCCAGAGTGCTGACCCCGATGCTGTGAGCAGTTCCAGAGGCCAGGCGCTGTGAGCAGAACTCGGGAAGACCTGACCAGACTGAAGTCCGTGACCAAGTCGCTTTCCGGTTCAAAATCTCTTGTGAGTACTCAGCAAAACTCAGAACACATCTCTTAGTTAAAATCATATAATTCAATCCATTTTTAATCTAAGTAGAACTGCAGCTTAGCAATTGTGTTATTCTGCCATCATTTTTAAAGCTGAAAAAGTGTTGCGTTTAAAATTTGCAAAACCAAAAACGACCTTCACTAAATCGCTCATATCTCCGCGACCGTTTGTCTTAGAGACTTGCAGTAACTTTTCATCTGAAAGCTTAGAATCTAGCTTTTAATCGCACCAAGAACCACATTCCTACCCCTTATAGTTTTACCGCAACCGCGGAACACGCATTCGCGAATTTTGCCGCGATTTGCAAATTTCTTCACGTGTAAAAATCTGCTGCTGCTTGCCTTCCATTTGCCAGAAATTCGTTTAACCTGCTAGTTACTCCTAGATACTTGCTAAAGTGAGCCTGGACTAATATTAACTAGATACCACTCACCCTGAACTTCTAGAGGGAATTAAAAGCAAATTTAGCATATTTTTCACTCCATTGCCAGCACATATAAAAGCATTTGGGCCTGTGTTTTCAACTTCCGTAGTCTAAGTTGCTGGGGTGAACTGAATTACATTTGAATTGCATTTCTGAGAATTGTGTGCCTTCCTTCCACTTCCTTGCATTGCATAAAAGGGGGGGGTGAATTGTACAAGAAAGTGATTACATTGTTTTTGCTGAAATCCTATCAAGTTATTTTCTGTACTGCATTTCATTCCACATTGCATCCATTGGAAACCATAAAAGTATTGTTGCTATCTTATCCATTTCATGTCAACTCCTTAGTGATTATCAAGAAGTGTGCTAGTGCCAGATTCTCCGTTGTTAATCTTTATCATATCAGATTAAGTGTGATATTCAATTATTAATTTATTATAAAGTGTGATAGATATATATTGCTTTACTTCTCAAATAAACCTTTTAATTTGCAAAACAGAACTACTTCTTGGCTCAGTGGGGTCAGGGGGATTCTGAGAGAGGGGTTTTATATAGGGGTAGTCATCCAGAACGCATGAACTGGACATAAAGATATATCAATAAGGGTTTTCATTCAGTATTCTAGACTAGGCGTTGACTTAGCTGTAGTGCGGGATTGAATCCTCTTACAAATTGGGGGCTCGTGCCGGACGTTTGGGTTAGATCTACCATTTGTGCAGATTAATACAGCGTGCCAGCTGACCAGATACACATATCCGGTCGGATCACCACGCTGTGTTACGCTGTAAAGCACTCCTCATAGGAACGCTCTAAGAAAAAGGTCTGTTTTGCAAAAATAAAATACAAATTTCTGTAAGTCAGGACAGAGACCAATCTCTAGAATGACGACCTTAGTAGACATGAAAATAGCCAGAGAGCACCTCTTACATAAACTATTTGTGAGAGGTGAATGGACTGAACAGGGCCAGGATGCCTGGTTGCAGGCCATCACGCGACAGGTCACTGAAACAGGGTCAGACTTATGGAGAGATCAGGGTCCATTACATGTGGCCCTGAGTGAACTATATATGGCTCCTAAGGCCAAAGATGAACACGACAAGATTGTTAGGATAGCGGCATATTTATATTTATATATGGGAGCCATACAGAATAAATGTGCTGAAGGCCATGATCTGGCAAAAAGGCAACAGATGGCGTTAGAGAAGGCCCGATCTGATCTGGCCTCTTCTGAGAAGAGGCTGCAGAGGAGCCAGGAGTCAGAAAATGATAGTAGGCAATATATCATTAAAATAAAAGAGGATATGGGCATCCTACAACAGGAAAAGACAGACCAGGATACCAGATTTCTGGCCCTGCAGAAGGAGCACCAAGACAGTTTGGATTCCTTACTGCAGAGCCAGAAAAAGCTGGAGCAACAGATCAATTTCAACAGGGCATGCACAGAGCAGGTAGCCACCCTGCAAATCCAACTAGACAGAGAGAAAGAGTAGAGCAATAAACTGATCCTGAAAGACCTGGATACCCAGGCAGAGTTTGATCAGGAGCGCCAGAAAGCCGGTGCCTTCCAAAGGCAAAGGGACGACCTGGCGGCACGGATGCAGGCTCTTAGTCAGGAAAGAGACACTTTAGGCCAGGAAGTCTGCCACTTAAAAAAGGAAATGGAAGAAAATCACCTGGCCCTCCAGGGGCTGGGTGACCTCCAAAAAGAAAACCAGAACTTGGTAGAGCACACCAGAAGGGTGGAAGATGCTCTGGCAAGAAAGGAGCAGGCCAGTAGGGATGGGACTCAGGAGGTAAACCTCCTGCAGCAAAGACTGGCCCAGTTCTCCAGGACCAACCAGGAAGCACAGAGGGAAAATGAGGCCCTCTGTCAACACAATGATAGGCTCCAACAACAGGTAGCGATGCAGGAGAGACTGATAGAGTCTAGTAAGGCCTTGACTGAGGAACTGAAAGCACAAATGCAGGCTCTTGCATTGCAACAGGGAGCAGGGGCGGATAGAGATGAGGTCCGCTGGGAAAGAGAGACTCCTGACCATAACCTCAGGAGCTCTAACACCAGGGGCCTTCATCTCTCCCAGTCCCTGGACTCTACCACCCCCATGTCCCCTGGCGCACATGAGCACAGGGCCACAGGGATGGCAGATTACTATCCAGCTAAAAGTATGGGGCTCATAGGCCAGTACCACTCAGGAATGGAGGGGTGGGCATCCGGGTATGTGCACCCAAGTACAGTACAGTTCAGTGGGGAACCCCAGGAGAGTAGGCCCCTTAAGGGCATCCTGAAGACCTCTGCCCAGTTAGGTCAGTGGGGGGGGGGTACCCAGCAAATCCTGGCAGCAAGGAGGGATCTGAGGACTCCTCTGAGCACCACAGGAAACAGGAGACCAGGTCCCCACATTCTGCCAGCCATTCCCAGGCTCGCAGAATCCGGGAAAACCTGGAAGAACAGACAGGGACCTCTGGGAGCAGTGCCTCTGAGTCAGAGGATGAATGGACAAGGGTTACCCGAACCAAAAAGGCCAATAAGGCAAAAAGGGCCTTGCTTAAGGACACCTTTAAGCAGATTAAGGCGATCAGGAGCGTCATCACGCCTTACCATAAGAACGCTAAGTATTCTGTTTGGGAGCACTTAGAGTTGTTTGAGCAAATGATGGAGACTTTCCATTTGAAGGACAGCCAAAGCTGTATTCAATATGTAAAGTGGACCTTCTCCCCGGAATACTCCAGTTTCTTTGCGGGGCTGGAGGACCAAAATCATTTAAGATGGTCCACCTATAAGGCGGACATCTTGAAACATTTTTCCATTCATAGAAATCCTCAAGAGGCTCGCAAGGCAGCCTACAATTTGCAATGTGGGGAGGATCAGGCCCCACAAGAATTTGTGCAAGAACTGAAACGTGCTTTTGCGCAGACCACCAGAAGGGTGCGCACAGACAGTAGAGAATTCATAAATACATTTTTTCATGCCTTGCCCAAATACATAATGACCCAGCTCGTGAGGGATTTTCATGAGAAAAGATCTTTAGACTGGGTCCTTGAACAGGCTACCCGGATCTATGAGGTGCAGAAACCGGTAGATAGCAAAAGTAATGCCCAGAAAAACCCCAAAGCCAACAGCACCCCTGCTGCTGTCAAGGTGGCAGAGGTAAAGGTCACCCCCGTTTTGGATTTGGAGATGGGGGGGCCTAAAAACCTACCTGCACCTAATAATGCTAGGCCCAGAAGGTCCTCGGGCCAGTCACAGACAGGGAGCCAGGGAGGCAGCCCCACAAATGGGGTCCCTCGCTCTCCTGATTATGTAAGCCCCCGTTACAAGGGAAACAGACCCATCCTGGGTTATGTGTGGACTCCTCCAGCCCAAGGGGGGAGATCCAGCCAAGAACCTAACCCAGGGAACTTTCCTCCTAACTTCCCACCGGAGGGCAGAAATTCTCCGAATCCTGGGCAGAACTTTTTCCCCAGGTATCCACCCAATTTCCAACCCCAAAATTATCCATCCTTCTTTCCCCAATTCCCTGAGCCCAGACAACCTAATCCGGGAGAGGGGAGGCCAAGGGTGGAGGGGTACCCAAATCTTCCCAACCCGGGGTATTACCAGAGGAGGGACAGCTACCCTTCCCGGGATCAGCCCAGGGGAGAAAACAGGGCCCCGTATCAGCCTGAGCGGGTTTCCCAGTTAGAGCGCCAGGTTCAAAACATGGCGCGGGATCTGGGTCACATACTGAGGGCTCAGCAGAACCCTCAGATCGGCATGCCGGCGCAGAACGCACCCAACTCTGGACCTGGTGCTCCAGAACAATGACGGGGGCAGCACCCCGATAACTCACCGGTTCCCAGGGAGGAGGCACAAAGGGAAGGGGGGTGTAAAGCCTTGGAGGAAGCTTCCTTCCTCACTTGTAAACAGCCCCTGGAAACCCAGGAACCGGAAACAAAGTCTCTTGCCCCTGAAAGTCTGCCTCCTAAGGAGCAGAGGGGTGGTAGGAGAAACAAAAGACCCAAACAGACTCAGTTTGAGGAGGAGGTACAGATCTTCCAATTTGAGGGAGAGGGATCCTCAGAGGATCCTGGGAAAAGGATCTTCTCCTTCAGAGAGGGGGGAACTCCTCCCAAAGAAAAATGGGTCCCTAGGGATGCAAATCCAGACTGGGGAGATGTGGAGACTGAGCTACTGCCGCCCACCATCTCATCCCAGAACCAACAGCAAGAAACTCCCCTGGTTCAAACCCATCCTGGTGACTGCCTCCAAAAAGGGGGGGGCGGCCCAGAACCAGAGCCAGGGGAACCCACAATGGCTCTGATCTCCAGTTGCCAAATTTTTCTTTCAGATTCCCAAGGCTCTCCACAGAATTCCGCCCAAATCTCTTCTCTCGCGATGTCCAAAACCAGAAAGTTAGCCCACCAATTGTCCAAAAATGTGCATTATCTGTGCCCCCTTGAGGAGAAGGAGGGAAGATACTATGCCCCGTTCCGAGTACAGGGGCAGGGTAAATTTTTGGCACTGGTGGACACGGGATCTCAAGCTACCCTTCTGTCCAGAAGGGCCTTTGATGAACTGAATGCAGGAAGGGGAGAGAATTACCAAATTCCTCTCACCTCTCTTCCTGGACAACTGCAGAACTTTGACGGGAAGGAAATTCCCGTCGAGGGGACGGCAGATTTGGACATTAAAATTGGGCGACACAAGTTGAAACACCCAGTCATAGTTGTGACTCCAGAGGGCACCCCTTGTTTACTGGGGAATGACCTCCTGAGAAGGTTGTCACCCCTAATAGATTGTGTAAACAAGGTCCTCTGGACCCAGACTAGCCGACCAATAAAATTAAAACAGAGTGTCAACCATGTTAGTTTAAACGGCACCTGCCACATGGTTGAACAAAAATCTGACCAAGTAGAATTTCACTTCCAGAACAACCAAATTCCAGACGTGACAGTAATAGCAGTAGGACAACAGACTGGGGATATGGGTCCTCTCTATTTCTGAAAATCAACCTTCCTTCCAGTCTAAAGTGGTACTCCACGCTGGAAGGAAACACTCTGAGATTCTATACTAATCCACAATCAGAAACTCCCACTCCTATAGTCCAGAAAGAGGTGAAATCAGCTCAGAGCCTGGCTGATATTCAGCAAATTGGAGAGCAGTTGTTCATCCCTGTTCAGTTAAATGATGGGAAGGACTCTGTTCTCGCTCGAGTGTGTGTGAACAACGGTAAGAGCTTCATCAGCGAAGCCATGTTTCGCCAACTCCCAAAAGATCCAGCCATTCCCACCTTCAAACTGATAGACAAATGGGAAATGGACCTGGAAGCACCTAATTCCAAACATCTCCTGCCAAGCAGGTGTATGCTCAAAATCTCCATTGGCAACAAGAGCATAGTCCATAATTGTTGGGTCGTGCGAGACGTCACTGCCGCCTTTTACTTAGGCAGTGACATTCTCAATCGCTTTGCCATTAGTTTGGACCTAATAAACTTCAAAGCTTGGTCCCGATTAGCGGATAATCCCATGGGCTTTGATGATCCAGAAAAAGCATTTAGGTCAGCTCAATTGCTACCTTATGCAGTTGAAATTCAGATCAAAGAGGAAGTCACCATCCCAGAAAGGACCCGACAATTCTCCCTGGAAGTGAAAGTTAAAAGAGGACAATATTTGCAAAACCCTGATGCTTACATACATCTAAACGCTTCTCTCCAACAGCAAGGGTTGGGGGTAAACCCAACACCATTAGTCAACATAGAACATGACACCATTCTAATAGAGGTGGATAACAGCGACTTAAAGAGTATTACTCTAGCCGCAGGCACCATTATTGGAATGGCGGTTGATGACCGACATTTTTCCATAGATTTAGGTAATGAACTGTTAGGGCCAATCCCCAAGGACTGCGTTGACAGTGACAGTGATGACAATACAACACCAGACAGGATTTTTACCCGGCATGGGGGAACTTCCTGGTGTACACTTCTTGCCCTTATGGTAAGGAAGATGTGACTTGTGACTTCAGGAGGGATGAGGTGATTTTCCAAGTCCATGAGGGCTGCCTTTCCCACCTGCAGTCTCCAGTCCAAATCAGCACTCTGACCAGGGACTTCTCCACCCAGCTGGAGGAGGCCGCTGAAATAGCCAAACCAGAAGTCTTTCCAGGCTTCAGGCAGATGGTGGAAGAGAGAGTCAACCTAGCTGATGCCTGTGTGACTCTGGAACAAAAGCAAAAGTTGAAACAAATTTTCTTGGATTTCCAAGATCTCTTTGCGGTAGACTCATATGACTGTGGTCGCACTGACATCCACACAACAACAATCCCCACTGACCCTGGCATGACTCCAGTGTTTGTGAAGCAATATCGCTTGCCTCTCGCATCCATGGAGTCCCTTACTGAAATAATTAAGAACCTTGAGTCCCGGGGAATAATCCGTCCAGTCCACAGCACCTTCAATAATCCGGTGCTGGGAATATTGAAGCCAAACGGCTAGTGGAGACTCTGCGCCGACCTCAGGGAGCTCAACAAACGGGTCCATACTTCCCGAGGGCCTCTGCCCTACATTGACCAAGGGCTGGCCCAGATCCAGGGGTCACAGGTATTCACTGCAATAGACCTGACAAATGGATACTGGACCGCGCCTGTCAGTAGGGAGGACCAATACAAACTGGCTTTTACCTTTGGGGGCCAGCAGTACACATGGACCCGGACTCCTTTCGGATACCTCAACTCCGGTAATGAGTTCAATATTTTCCTACATAAGGCCATGCCCGACCTGGGTGCGAGGGGTAACCTGGCTTATGTAGATGATGTCCTCATCAAAAGTTCATCTGTGGAGGAACACATAGCGGAGATCCGTTATGTTCTGACCCAGTTGAGGGCCGCCGGAGCAAAGCTTTCCTTTCAGAAAGCACAGTGGTGTAGAACCCGTGTTAATTTCTTGGGGCATGAGATTACTCCTCAGGGTCTCTGTCCCCAGGAAAAGAAAGTGGAAGCACTTCAGAAACTGAAAGACCCCACAACTCTGCGGGAACTAAGGAGCCTCCTTGGACTGACTAATTACAGCAGAAAGTTCATTGAGGGCTACGCAGAGATCACCAGACCCCTGATTCATCTCTTGAAGGGGGGGGTCAAGTGGGAATGGGGTCCAGAACAAGCCGAGGCAGTAAGACAACTCAAAAGAAGCCTCTCACAAGCGCCCTGCCTAGCTTACCCTGTCAGAAACAAGGAGTTCTTCCTGGAGACGGGGTTCTCTAATACGTGCGTGACGGCAGTATTATACCAAAAGCATGACAAGGTCAATAAAGTAATCTCCTATGCGAGCAAAACTTTATCCTCTGTGGAGGAAAAATTCAACGATTGTGAGAAGGCACTCCTGGCAACGGTGTGGGCATTGAAGAATTACCGTCCGTTTATCCAGGGGGAACACATCATAGTGGAGACTCCACACCAGCCTCTGCAGTATCTCCAAAGTGACGGAATCCGGGCCGGAAATGTGAGTAATTCCCAAATTACTTCCTGGATTCTGTCAATGCAAGGCTTTCCTGTGGAGGTCAGATATGGCCAAAACAAGAAGAGTCCCCTCGCGCAAGGTCTGGCTGACTTGCATGATTGTGCCAGAGAAAACTGTCTCGAGGACGAAAGTCTAAAAATCAAGGACAACATGGAGGCATACCTTAATTCCCCACACAAAGTCTTTGAAGAGGACAAGTGTGAGGGAATGCCCACTGTCTATGTGGATGGATGCTCGTACCATGTTGACAACAACGGGGAGAAAGAACTGGTGGCCGGCGTAGGGAATGCATGGGTGAATGAGTCCCCAGAACCCTCCGCTGGATACAAAATTGGTCCCCGAAGTAGTCAGGTGGCAGAATTGATGGCTGTGCATCAGGCCATCCTCACTGCTGTCCAGCATCAACTCCACAAACTGGTCATAATCACAGATTCGGATTATGTACGGAACGGGTTCATGGAGCACCTGGTTAATTGGAAAACCAGAGGCATGTTATGTGCTAACAACAAACCCTTGAAACATGGGAAGTTGATCCAAAACATTGATGATCTGGTCACCTCGAATGAGATGACCATCTATTGGAAAAAGATCAAGGGTCATTCCAAAGTAGAGGGACCAGACAAAACTGGAAATGACTTAGCTGATCAGCTGGCCAAAACTGGGGCCATCCAAGGGGATCTAATTGAGATTGAGTCCCTGTTGGGGGAAATCCAGGTCACTGCTATCACTAGGTCCCAGACAAATGCTCACAACGACCTTTCAATTGCACAATGGAGTAAGGAGACCCCTGATGCTGATTTGATTACCGCTCAGAAGGGGGATCCAATAATTGGTAAATTTTACCAGCACCTTGAGGACCCTGAGAACTTTCCCCTGACGGACCTAAGAGTGTTGATGAAGTGTCCAAAAATGTTCCGGATCCAAGACGGTTTGTTGGTAAGGAAATCCAAAGCTGGCCACGATCAGTGGGTGGTTCCTACCTCATTCCGAAGCCTGATGTTAAGTCACGCCCATGATGCGGCCACCGCCGGTCATAGGGGGTTTCACACAACACTGGAAATCTTAAGAGAGGTTGCATACTGGCCACACATGGGGCAGGACCTTACCAATATTTGAAGGGGTGTCTTGTGTGTGCACAATTTCAGCCATCATCCCTCACGCATCGTGCACACCTCCAAAAGAGGGGGATGACACTGCCATGATCAGATTTACAAATCGACTTTGTAGGCCCCGTGATTCGCTCTGCTAGGGGGAATAAGTACATGTTGACTGTGACATGCTTGTTTACCAAGTGGGTGGAATGTCTCCCAGCCCCAAATTGCAAGGCAGAAACCGCAGCTGCCCTGATGATTAACCACATATTTTCCCGTTTTGGTCTACCTCAAAGGATTGAGTCAGACAGGGGTAGCCACTTCACCAGTGAAGTAATGACAAAGATGTGGGAGATACTGGGGGTCAAAAGGAAGTTGCATATTGCTTACAGGCCAGCTTCTTCTGGGGCACTAGAGAGATATAACCGAACCATTGTGAGCATATTAAAGAAGTTTGTGGCAGATTCTGGGCCAAGTTGGGATATCCGATTACCTCTGGTCCTAATGGCCATCAGATCTACCCCTTCATCTGCAACCAAAATGTCACCATTTGAGTTGATGACTGGGCGCAAGATGGTGCTTCCGCAGCATTTGCTCTACAGGACCCAAGAGCAGACACTGATAAATGCCTCCACAACTCATGAGTATGTGGAGAATTTAAGGAAACACCTTCAACATGCTTTTGCTTATGCTCAGCGGAATCTAGAAAGATCAGCTGATAGCATGAAGACCCATTATGACCTGAAAACTTCCAGGAAGGAATATCAGGTGGGAGACCGGGTCTATCTATACAACTTCCAAAGGAACCAGGCAAAACAGCGGAAATTCTTGCCTACATGGAAGGGACCCTTTGAGATCATCGACAAGATCTCCCCTGTGGCCTACAAAAGCCATCCCAGGCACGCTCTGCAACAACTGGAGGAATCCTCTGGAATCCTAGCGGGTACTGTCTCAGACTAATTCAGTTCCAATCATAAAACATACCACATCTAGTCTCTAAAATATTGTGATTTGCATGAAACTGTCTCTTAGTTATACTGTTTTTTTATCAAAATAAGAATGTAATGTTTCGTTATGATGAAATGCATATGCTGCCCCACTATCTCAACAGTGGTGGAAAAACGTCTATGAGTAGGTATTGCCGCTCTTCCTTTGTCGTCCTAGGAGAAAGAAAACCTGGAGACGGGCCAAGGAGGATGATCCGGAGACCGGGAGCAGAGACGCAATGGGCCGGGGTACCACCCAATATTCCCATCAGGACCGGCGAGGAGAACCGATCGATCCACCAGATGGAGGAAAAGATGCTGAACTGTGCCATCTATTGGAAGAAGATGAGGAAACATCCCAGGTCTTGCGAGTCCCATCAGGAAACAGAATGGCCATCGCAAGAGGGGGGCTTGTGGGATGTTTTTACCCATGCATCCGAGCCCTACCTCAAAAACTGGGCAGTACTGGCGTTGAAAACATCATGATGGCCAGAACCTCCCAGAAGATGCCCAGGGAAGGGCATGAAGAATAGGCTGCCACCCATTTTGCCGATGTTATGGACACAGAAGGGCACTGCCTAAAACCACCATTGGACTACCCGCACAGTAGTCTGAAACCATTGGGAATGGCAATGTGGGGAATTCATTTTTCTTGAATGTCAAATATGGCAAATATGGCAAAATCATGGGCACAGAATTACTTTACTTCAGAAACACACCAATGCCATGTCCTGAACATGGACAATATACTCCATGTAATATCACTTGCTGAAATGAATCAATCTAAAAAAAATCCCAAGGAGGGATGCAGTAACCGCAAAATCCTGAGGGTGGCGCTGGCGGTCTAAACTCTGACAGGAGAGCTGTCTTGCAAAACTGTCTAGTGCAAAGAAAGGGGTCTCATTTCATCAAAAGTTTAAAGGGGTTGCCTGTCCTGAGAACTCTTGACACTTCAGAACTCAACACAAGAAGCCAGGAAATCGCAGGGTTCTGTTAATTAAATGCAAAGTGGCTCCCGGGCCTCCTGATGTCAGCTTCCCAGAGACCACACAATGGCCCCTCTCCTCTGAAAGGAATATGTTGATTTTTACTGTTTTACTGTCAACAAAGGCCTGCCTGCCAGAAGACATGTGACTGACCCACCCAAGTCTTGGAGGCGGACTCCAACACTCTGAGGACTGAATTGAAAGTAAAATATATATTTTACAAAAACACTGATAACTCTTTGTAATCAAATGACAGAAATGTATAACTTTGAGAGACTTAATTAAAAAAATGTACCTTTAATTCAAGCCCAAACTCCAAATTGTGGGATATTCTGGGACAAAACCCTGCTGTTTATTAATATTACAGACTCTCTGTTTCAGCTAGACAAACGAAAATGCATTGGTATGTGGGTAGATATGTGAGGAACAGTTGTATAAAATTTAATGAAGATCCAATGTTGTTTAGCACATTAAAAAGTGCTAAAAGTTGCCATTTTTGAATGCAAAGCTCTTAGAAACAGCAGATTTGGGACAGAGTATACCTCATGTGATATGTGACATGGGTATGTAATTTCAAACAACTATGTAACTGTGAAATATGTATTTTGATCATATATAGATTTGGGTGCACAGATGACAGGGGAGTTTTTTCAAGAGATCATAAATGGCTGACATCACTCTGACACAACCTAGCTCCCCCAATCAGGGGAGAAATGAAAGCTGGACCAATGACAAGTGAGAGGGGCAAGTTTAGTTATGACCAACACACACACCCACTTGCAGAACATATAAATGGACCACTGAAACTTAGGTGGAGACATTCATTTCCATCTGCAGCGGGACGCTCTGCCGGAAAAATCCATACTTACCTCCATCAACCTTCAAGGAGCCAACACTTAGACTCCAAGATAAAGAGAGAGTACAGAACCTTAACCAAAAAGGCCACTGCCAGCAAGAGTATTTGTCAACAGGCCTGAAAATCTTTTTGCAACTGAACTCTTCAGACAGCCGGCTGACGCCGTCTGAATTTTGCCAAGAACTTTTGCAAGAACCCGGTGACAGAAATATCCAAAGAGAAGGCAGGACCCGACCCAGAGAACCGGTGCCTAGCAGAGACCAGGCCATTGTATCCAGAGTGCTGACCCCGATGCTGTGAGCAGTTCCAGAGGCCAGGCGCTGTGAGCGGAACTCGGGAAGACCTGACCAGACTGAAGTCCGTGACCAAGTCGCTTTCCGGTTCAAAATCTCTTGTGAGTACTCAGCAAAACTCAGAACACATCTCTTAGTTAAAATCATATAATTCAATCCATTTTTAATCTAAGTAGAACTGCAGCTTAGCAATTGTGTTATTCTGCCATCATTTTTAAAGCTGAAAAAGTGTTGCGTTTAAAATTTGCAAAACCAAAAACGACCTTCACTAAATCGCTCATATCTCCGCGACCGTTTGTCTTAGAGACTTGCAGTAACTTTCATCTGAAAGCTTAGAATCTTAGCTTGTAATCGCACCAAGAACCACATTCCTACCCCTTATAGTTTTACCGCAATCGCGGAACACGCATTCGCGAATTTTGCCGCGATTTGCAAATTTCTTCACGTGTAAAAATCTGCTGCTGCTTGCCTTCCATTTGCCAGAAATTCGTTTAACCTGCTAGTTACTCCTAGATACTTGCTAAAGTGAGCCTGGACTAATATTAACTACATACCACTCACCCTGAACTTCTAGAGGGAATTAAAAGCAAATTTAGCATATTTTTCACTCCATTGCCAGCACATATAAAAGCATTTGGGCCTGTGTTTTCAACTTCCGTAGTCTAAGTTGCTGGGGTGAACTGAATTACATTTGAATTGCATTTCTGAGAATTGTGTGCCTTCCTTCCACTTCCTTGCATTGCATAAAAGGGGGGGGGGTGAATTGTACAAGAAAGTGATTACATTGTTTTTGCTGAAATCCTATCAAGTTATTTTCTGTACTGCATTTCATTCCACATTGCATCCATTGGAAACCATAAAAGTATTGTTGCTATCTTATCCATTTCATGTCAACTCCTTAGTGATTATCAAGAAGTGTGCTAGTGCCAGATTCTCTGTTGTTAATCTTTATCATATCAGATTAAGTGTGATATTCAATTATTAATTTATTATAAAGTGTGATAGATATATATTGCTTTACTTCTCAAATAAACCTTTTAATTTGCAAAACAGAACTACTTCTTGGCTCAGTGGGGTCAGGGGGATTCTGAGAGAGGGGTGTTATATAGGGGTAGTCATCCAGAACGCATGAACTGGACATAAAGATATATCAATAAGGGTTTTCATTCAGTATTCTAGACTAGACGTTGACTTAGCTGTAGTGCGGGATTGAATCCTCTTACAGTAGCTAAAACATTAGGTAATGAGATGCATGATTATTTGACATGTATGACCTCTAGTAATTCTTTCATTGCAGATCAAGTCAAGCACCAGGGTAGTCAGTCTAAGAATACAGAAGAAGATAATTTGGCAACCAATGCAATCAAACTATTACCCAAATTATATGTTGGGGACCTAGTTGGGGACCTAGTGCTAATTAAAAATGTTACCTCGAAGTGGCATGAGCCACGGTTCCATGGCCCTTTAATTATCGAAGAAATGTCCCCTTCTGCTGCCAAGGTACAAGGAAGAAGAGCTTGGCCGCACCTTGGTGATGTGAAGATTCATAAAAGCAAGACCTTCCCTCCTACCGTTGCTGATCCAGAAGCAAGACAAGAAGAATTTCAGCATGTGCATACCCGATCAATGACCAAAAAGAAGGACGATAAAACAACGAGTGATTAATACATATTTTATTTGGACTGGAATTCAATAGATATTCTAGCAGAAAGTGAATAGACTTGCAGAGAATTCCTGGAAATTTTAAATTAACTTTTAGAAATACATATTGAAGCAGAAAATAATGCATTAGAGTTATGCCTAAATGTCAGTTCTTGATCAGAAATTGGAAATAAGATCAGTATCCAGATTCATTTCATGGAGAATATTTGTTCTAAGTGATCAAGCATATGGTACCTGCCGATAGAGACATCCATCGGCTTGTGCTTGCTGTCTTTGTGTTAATACTTTAGTTGTACCCTGCTCTTGTTAGAAGAGACGTTAATATTCACACTTTCCTGCAGGATCCTAAAAATGGTCCAGTGATAAGAAGACTCCTTATTGGTATAATTGAACACATTTTACAGTTGCAAATATAAAGAAACTTGATGATTGTATTAAAAATAAATAATGAAGGAGAAAGTGGCATGGTGATAGAGAATGAACAAATTCAACAAGTAGTAGTGTGGCGTGAGTGATGGATGTCCAGATTCTTATGTATAATATACTCTTGCATGATTGTTCTCGTTGTCTTTCTGTTCCTCATCTTTCACAGTCTCTATTATCTTAGTATTTCCACTGAAGAAGTCCCTATGGTTCTCCCTACTGTGAAAACAACTTTTGACATACTCTATGATTTCTATACAGATTTTGGGAGACACAAAAGAGATGCAGAGGAAGATAGTGAAAGCATAAATACCTATTTAGATAACACACCTCACCTGGGGAATAACATGTGGTACCAACACATGAGAAACATGACGGAGAAAGCATCTAAGGAGGGTTCCTACATCTGTTCTCATCCCCTATGCCATAAATACAGTACAAATTTTAATTGCCAGAGATGTTCCAGACCACAGTGCAAAGTGCCTCAGTCATCTTGCAACATGTACAACTCAAGGAAATTTCCAAGGAAGCTGGGCAACCTTGTGATGGAGATCGAATTGGTCATTTCCATACCAGGATGACTATATGAAAACACTACAAATGGAAAAGGAGCCTGCATGGAAGAACAAGATGCTTGTATATCCTGCTGCAGAACAAAATAAGGTGGTCATTGAAGTAATGATGAGAATGAATTGCCCTGATGTGACAGAAATAGCCAGATACCTGGATGTTGGGAACAAACCCAATTGTTGATCTATGGACAAGAGAATTCCAAGACGGGATGGGAAAAAGGAATGATGTCATGTGCAGCTCACCTGCTGAAAACCGATTACATACAAGAGGTGCAGAAGGTGAATGAATCGTGTTTAAAGTCATGGGTCAAACATTCCTAACTGCTGACATAGGTAGAAGACAACCAGGCCCAGAAGATTTAATCCCATTGGTTAATGCGACACTGTGCTTCTGAAGACACAGAAAGAACCACGTGGGATATAACAAAGAATGCCCAACCACAATTGACGTTCCTATGGGAGAAGGGACAGTTGTCCTTATGGACCGATATTGGGCTTGTGGATCTAGAGCTTACATGAGGTTGCCCAAGGATTGGGGTGGAGTATGTTCTTTGGTACTCTTTCATGTTCCACCATTAGTGATTCCTCAAAGTGACCTAAACATTGGTGAATTTCCAAAAGTGGTTGCCCATTTGAGAAAAAGAAGATCACTTGAACTTCTCCTTCAGACAAAAAGAGAGAATTATTTCTCAGCCAAATCAATAACAGCATATGACTCCATTCCTGAGGAACACTGGTTATTTAGCAAGACTGCCACCATATTGATGACTACATTCATGCTTGGGATCCGAACAGTAGCAAACACCAAGTGGCTACAGATCACCAGATGGGAGCTTCTGCAGACAATCAATGCTACCATAAAGGGATTTAATGCTATTAAGGAAGAGCTGAGGGCCATATGACTAATCACTCTCCAGAACCGATATGTCCTTGATATGATCACAGCAATGAAAGGAGGAATGTTAACCAAAATCGGGCCAGCATTTTGCACCTTCATACCTTCTCATGATGAACAAAATGGGACCTTGACAGAGACCATAGCGTTGTTGACAGACCTGCACAAAAAGATGGAAGATTAGATAGATGACACTGAAGTTGACAGTTGATCTGCCTCTGTGTTCTCGTGGATTCTGCAGTGGTTGGCAAATATATTAAAAATTCTTGGAGTAATATTAGTGTTGGTGAAGTTCAGATTCTGTGTAATCAGGATAATGATTGCCCAATGCAAAAAAAGTCAAAAAAGGTGGCAGGAATGAAGATCATGGTCGATGTCAAACCTGTACATAACGCCAAGGAGCTGACTGATGAAGCTGTCCGAAAATTTATAGAGGATAGCATCGTAGCCCCAGAGGGAATGAAATTCCTATATCCAAGGAATCATAAGCAGTACGTGGGACACTGGGTCTATCTCACCCCGAATGGGCACTGTAACTTTATGACCTGGAGTGTAGATGAACATGTCAAATCAGCTGGACCAAGGGTGATGAAGATATGGACACCAAAGAAACACTTCAAGAGAAAACACCAGGATGTGGAAACAAATGAGGAGGAGGACTCGACCAGAGGGGGGAAAGTAGAGGAGCAGCTGCATACCTCTGCGGGAAATCCTGTCCCCTTACCTCCTATATGTTGGAAGCCTGGGATTGTGCTGTGTTTGACAAAAGCAGTTGTGCCAATACCACAGCATATATTCAAAAAAAGGTACCCATTGAGATAACCCTATCAAATGTATCCCTGAAGGGACAACAATCTAAAGGAGGAATTCCCTGAAGGAATATGAAAAAGAGCAAAGAAAGAAGTCTGTGATGTCATAAGAGAGTATGAACGACGTCTCAGGATATTGGTTGAAGAGGATGTATGGATCCTACAGAAATTAATGAAGTAAAGAGTCAAGTGCACTATTAAATACAAAAAAAGAAGATTGCATTTGCACAAAGTACTAAGAGAATCAACCGTTCAATAATTGTCCAGACGCTGAAGCGCAAGGTAGACTAAGTCATCAAAGACTCTGGCTATATGTAGTGAATAGAATGCAGGCGGAGATGCCATTGTATAGGAGCTGTACATCGGTATCATGAATTTTAGTAAGCCTGGACCCATGAAGAGCGAAGACAAAAACTATGTTGCGGCAAGAATATGTTGAATCGTGGAGCTTTATGGTGAGGTTGTCTGGCCTGAAGTCAAGATTGAAGCAGCCAAGATCAGCTATCTATTCTGGAAAGGAGTGAACATAGAAAGGATGAATCATCTTGTGTCAAGGTGTGGAGAAAGAACACCAAGAGTGCCAAGTTTAATTCATTTAAGTCATTTAGAAGCTGCAAAATGGACCAAATCGTAGTCCCTTGTCACGTGTGCCAAGGACGAAAATAGAGTCGAAATTGGAGTCCTAGAACAACGATAGTGAGTGCCTGTACTGCCATGTATTTTCAGGGACAAGGATACTTTGCAAGGCTAAGTTCAAAGACAATCTTCAAGGCAGAAGGCTTGGGAGATGAGAGATGTTGGGCTAATTGGGTGGTGAGGTAGGGTGCACCTGGATTTGGGCTTACGTGCTGCTGAGTGAAGTGAATTTACCAACCAATTGTAGAGGTTCATATAACGAAGGACCTTATAGTTTGAAAAACCAATAAGAAACCGTATACCTAATGTTTTTGAAGATGCCATGTTTTAGAGGTAGGGATATGTAGTCCACCTGACAGTGGGCATCCAATTACAATCTCAGTTCCTACAGATAGTATACTTAGATGTTCCCCTTAAGCTGATCCTGATCCCCAGTAGGTTTTTCATTTTTTGCCACGTAGCATGACGTCACCTCTGACGTATTCTTAGTATAAAGTCTATGTTGTGTGAAAAAGACGTTGAGAGAAATCAAGCATACGTCTGTTGATGTTTGTTGTAATTCCCTGTTTTAGATAATTGTTAATTAAGCAGTACTTTGCCATCTTCCTGAGTTGGTTCAGTCATTTGGACTCAGAGTTATTTTGTGAACCCATCCATTGCATACAAGTTCCCAAAGGGTCATACGCTCAACTCTCTGCTTTTGACTTTGCTACCTACTTCTCTTTAGAAATCTATTCTTTCCACATCTGTGCCTTCCTATTCTACTCCAGATCCTCCTTCACATTCTCATGTTGCTTTATTCCCTGTGATGATTCATTCCTTCTCTTTACTCTCTGATTGGGATGTTTCTTCTGCTCAGGCTAATGCTCACTGGACTTCTTCCTCAGAGGATCCTCTTCCTTCTTATATAATTCTACCTATGTATTCCGATCTTCTTGCTTATGTTACTGCTCCCTTTAATTCCTCTCTTTTCTCTGCCACTGTTACATCTTCTTTCAAACACTCTTTTGTAGAGTAGGAGCCAAGTACCTCTATTGGAAGTTCTGGCCCTATGTTGCCTATATATTGGCAACCGGAAATTGCAACATGCGCAAAGCCAATAATGGTGCCTATATCGCGAAAAGTCCTTGAAACAAGGTATCCATTGAGAAAACCCTATATGTATCAACATGTATCAACAGAGAAATGATGGTCTTCTGAAGGAAATTCTGGAAGAAGTGTGAAAATGAATGAAAGAGAGGATTGGTGACGTCACATGAAGCAGACGCAGCGCACCCAGAAGAGATGCGAATAAAGAAAGAATATAGACATTATAGAATCTGATGACAAAGTAGTGAAGTGAGCAACATTTCGGGAGCGAAATGGAGATTGCACGTGCGGAGAAGCACTGAAGAAAATGCAAAACCATTTTACAAATGTACAGATGCAGCAACGCAAGTAGACAAAGTAATCATAAGGATGGCTATGTAGTGAATAGATTGCAGGCGATGCGCCAATGTATATACATAGGAATGTATAGCATCTGGATGTTCCACAACACATTTTAGCAAATTTTGACCACATGAATGAAAGGGCTGAGTGTGTGGCACAGTAGAATAAGAATAGCTGACGGTGAAGAAAGATTCGAGAAAGCTTGCCTGGCCCAGTGTCAAGAGTCGGGGCTGCTGAGGGCCTGATTATGTACTCAAGAAGATACAATAACGTGAGAAGCAAGCTGAGCTCCTGTTTGAGGTGTAATGAAAACCACTGATGGTGCCAAGATTTCTTCATTTAATAGTATTAAATACAATGAAGGAGCTCAAAATCATGGTCTCCAGTCACATGGTCAGATGAAAATAGACTTTAGGGTGAGCTACACCGAGACCAGAAGATAAGGCCATGCCACACTCAATTTTATTCTCCCCAATGAGTCTGCAAGGCCGAGTTCAAAGAAATAATTGAATGGCAGACCGCTGGAGTGATGATGGATGTTGGGCTAATTGGGTGGGGAGGCATGACCAGGCCAACCCCCCCAACACCTGGCATACCAGCTTGCGTGCTGCTAGCGAGTGGAATATTCCAGAAGGGTACAAGGTGTCAACCAATTATAGAGGGCCACATATTAAGGAGCCCTATAGTTCGAGAAGCCAATAGTATGTTGTGTATTAGTCTGACACAGAAGATGACTTGCGCTTGGGGCGGGGTTAATTGTCCACCAATTCTTAGAGACCCAATCACATTCCTGTATCCTATAGAAAGTATATGTAGATGTTCCCCATACACCAACCCCAACCACTAATGGATTTTCTTATTTTGCCACGTAGAATTATGTCACTTATAAAGAATGTTTATATAAAAGAATGTTTTTTATGATATGTTTTTGAGAACTCGTCGATCGAGCTTCGCGGCGTCTGTTGATGTCCGCTCTACTCCCTGTTTTAATGACCTGTTATTAAAACAGCCTTGATTTTGCCAACTTCCTGATTCGGTCTGATTATTGATGTATGAGTAAGATCTGCACCCCCATCCGTATCAGATACTGTTACCTCGGTTTAAAGGATCCGTTCCCCGGGTTCACTTTGATTTTCTTCTCACTTGATCCTTTCTTGCCCTAACTATTGTCCTATTTCTATTTTACATTTTCTCTCCAAACTTCTTGAGCACATTGTGTGTTCTTAGTGCTTCTACTTTTGTTAGTTAACACTAATTTCTTTCACCTTTTCAATCTGGGATTAGGCCTCTCACTCTACTGAATCTGCTCTTCTGATAGTTATCAATTCGCTCCTCACTTAGCGCTATTCTAAACTCTCCTCTCTCCTTGTTCTGTTAGACTTGTTGGCTTCTTTCGACACCGTCGACCATTCTATTCTTTTCTCATCTCTTGCCGGCCTTAGTTTTCAAGTATCCGTTCTTAACGAGTTTCACTTATACCCTTCTGGTCGAACCATCTCAATTTCTTGTTCTGGGAACTCTTCTTCTGTTCTGTATTTATCTCATAGTGTTCCCCAAGGCTCTGTCCTTGTCCCCCTTCTCTTTTTCATCCACACCTCTTCTATGGTGTCTCCTATTCCTTCCTTTGGGTTCTCCTTCCATCTATATGCTGACTATTCTCAGATCTTTCTCTCTTTCTCCTCCTTCACTGAGTCTAATCATTTGTCTTTATCTGCCTGTCTTCTAGGAATACAAACAGGAATGTCTTCTCACTATCTCCACCTCGACCCTTATAAAACTAAGGTTCTTTTCTTTCCCGGTAATACCATTCCTTCTTCACGTTCACCTCTATTTCCCTTGCCCATCCTCTTTGTCCATTTCTCCCACTTCACATAATCTAGGCATTGTCTTTGTTCCTCACTTTCTTCCTCAACTCATTGCTACATTATTTCGCATTTATTGCACTACCAACTGTATACTATCAAGAAAGCCTGTCGCTTCCTCACCTTTCCTGCTTCCAAGAGTCAAATGTATTCCTTTGTCTTCTCCCGCCTCTTCTACTCTTCCTTTCTCCTTTTTTGGGCTTCCTGCTACTCATATTGCCCTCCTTCACTCTGTCTATCATTCTTCTATTCAAATCATATGCTTGCTGTCCCTATGTGGCTCTATTTCTTCTACTCTACAATCTCTTCAATTGTTATCCTTTGAATCTCGTCTGCTTTTAAATGTCTTCTCTGTTGGCTTTAAAGGCCTCTATGGCCTTGCTCCTCCTTATCATTCTTCTCTTATCTCCTTCTATTTCCCCACACGCTCTCTCTCTGTTCCCAATCCCTTTTTCTTTTAACTGTTCCACGGCCTCCTAGTGCCTCTTACAGGTTTTTCATTCCTTTTCTCTGCTTACACCGAAGCAGTGGAATGCTCTTCCCCTTTTTCTGGGATCTATCTCATCCTTTTCTCTCTTTATAACTCGTCTAAAACTTATCTTCTTTCTTATTGTCTTTTTAAGTTTCCTTGTCTAATTGCTCATCCTATTATACCGTTGATGGTCGTTTGCAAATCGCTTAGGCATGAAGCGCTATAGAAATAAATACAAATACAACTTTTTTCTTAGTTCCCCGTAAAAAGGCTTGCGGGACCTGCACCATTTACATGTTCACGCGCATAGGTTCCCACTTCAATATTGTCTCATTTTCACGGTGGAGTGCAAAAGGGGAGAGTACAAATGTCGTGTACATGCTTGTACTCTGCCCTTCTGCACTCTGTCGTACAACTGAAGTAAACGCTAACTGCCATGTAAACATGGCAGGCGGCTTTGTCAATGGATTCCAATGGAGCTTCAGCAACACCTTGACAAGTAAAGAGTCTTTGGCTGTTCTAAAGAAAGTTTGTCTTACATTTCACCTGATGCATCACCTACCTTATCCGGGGTACTCCAATAGTAATTAGGTATTGCTCTTGGGAACCTGCTACAGGAGTGAGTATATGTGAGGACACACCTGTCTGTTTGCAGAGTATTGAGCTGAGTCTCAGTTGACACGCCTTTGGCTTTGATCGAAAATTATTTTAAGAATTGGTATTGTCTCCTTCTATGTCTTCAGTTGCACTGTATATTCACAGATGGTTCCCCTTTAGATCAGTGTTTGGGGCTAACACAATGTCAGGCAGTATCAGCAACCTCTGCACTGTCATTTTGCATTAATTGTTGCTTTAAATGGCTTTAGTACCTGATTTCGACAAGAATGGTTGCTGCAAAAGAGGTGGCGCCTATTAACAAATGAAGATGCTCAGTCTAAGAGGGTGCAGCAATGCCTTAGGAAGAACGGACACAGAGCGGACAGAAAGAAGGTTGAATCAAGAGTAGGAAAACAGATGGCACGAAAAGCCTACCATTGAGTGATAGGTGTCTTCCTTCACAGGAGCAGCTTGGCACACCAGAATCACAGACTCCCCTGACTTTTGCCTGCCTTATAGGTGCCTGTGGTGCGCTCGCTGCACAAACATGACTGATGCAAGCACACAAGGTATCCTGCAGCATCATTTGACTTCTGGAGCCAATGGCTAAACAACAGCAAGGTATAGATTCGGGTACAGTTTTCCAGCTGGCATAGAATGTTGATGACGCCAAAAAATGGCGTGCTCAATCCAGACTGTGGACAATAAAAAACAACAGTTAAAATGTGTCCCAGGTCAAACATAGCTCTGGGTGAAAGGCAGTACAAGGCAGAGAACCAGAATCAAAATAATACAAATCGGACACAAAATATAAGGAACATGGGTCACACAACTGGGATGCTCTCTATGCGTACCTTGCTACTGCAGGCAACTACCTTAGCTGGAAGAATAACGTGAATAGCACATATTAAAAGCCCACTGATGAACCAGGGGGTCTCTAGAGGAAAGGCCCTGTTTCACTGCAAGGTTCATTCAAACGGGGCATTACATTGGTTTAATTAAGGTGATGGGTTCAGAGAGATTTCATCAGTAAGACTGAAAGTCTGTAAAGGTCTGCTACATGAAAGTTGCACAGAGCATTTGATGTCAACAACGTTTTTCTTATTTACCAGGCCCACTCACCTTATCAGTTCTGACTGCATTTGGCCTTATTTTGCGTTTGATGGTATCTCAGCGATAATACCAACGAGATACCACCCAACTGTATACTGTTACCAACACTTTGTCTGGTGGTATTATCACTGGCAGCAATACCACCAGATTACAAGTGGAGGTTTGCTGGTGTTAGTTCCCATTTATAGAGTCCATTGGACTGCATGGGAATTTCAGCAGTATTACCGCTGGCGGTACCACCAAAATGGTAAGGTTGATGACCTACTGCCTGTTGCTTCTTGTATACTGCTCCTTGACTACTGCCTCATGTGCATAGTGGCTTGATGTCTGCCTTTTATAAGTTGCTCCTTGATTGCTCCCTGTTGAATGCTGCTCCTTGATTGTTGTCTCTTGTATGCTGTTCCTTGATTGGCTGCTGACTCCTTTCAAGAATATGTCCCTTTAATTGTTGTGTCACTTATATAGCTGCTTTATTAATTTCTGTATTACATTCAGTGCTTTTCAATTGATTGTTCGTCATATATGTCTTCTTGATTGTTTTTGGCCTTCTCTAACTTGCATGCCATTCTACTTTACACATAACTACACAAATCAATGAGCTACTCCCATACTGATGGTGAACACATGTCAGTACCTGCCTCCCCTGGATAACCTCTCACCATCTGCATTCTACACCTCTCCCAACAACTTTTCATACCTACCTCTGCCACTTCCTAGAGCAGACGTCATCATTAGCAAATCAGGCAGTACCTACACCTGGGACTCGCTTCTTGATGCACATATAAAGTGCCCGCACCACAACTCACCTTAAAACCTACCCGAATGTGGTTTAGACCCAAAACATAAATACAGGGAAACAAAAATGAGAGGCACGAATTGCAAAGAAAAACCACATCGTCTCAATGTAATTCTCAATATCGTGTGGATGGTCAAAAAGTGTCCCTGGTGGCGCAATTGGGAGGTATTTTGTAACCATGTGACACTTGTCAGACTTGACCTCCCCAGTACTCCCTGCTTGAGTTTCAGCATCTTTCAAGAGAGGTGTGTCTTTAATAGGTTGCAGTGCAAGTGGCATCATTGGCATAACCTTACTAACAGTTTTCTTACAGCATCCGGTAATCAGCTGACAGCTGCAAAAGAGTACACCTAGCAAACCAGCACCAGTATCAGTAATTTTAAAACAGTAGTCATCCTGGAGGGTACCCAAGACAAAACTGATGCCAGCCAGGCATTTTCTGCAGTCCCACCCTCCCTTTACATGGTTGTGCACAAATTATGCAATGCAACTATTGCTTGGGTAAGTAATCCATTATCCACATCATTTGGAGCGATGTAAGTACAACAGGATGCCCCTGGCTTGATGCAAACACCTCCTTCCATGGCAGTGAGGAGGTCCAGGACATAGCTATTCTGAAGAGTCACTTTTGTAATCACTTGGAGCTCCTTAATGGTGTTTAGGTTTTCCATTTTATGGCCATCTGAATGAGCTCCCACCTGGCAATCTGGAGTTATTTTGTATTGCTGGTACAAAGATTGAAGCAAAGAAAGTTTGTGCCTTGCCAAAAAGTTGATACTCAGCTGGTATCTCTTCTAATTTTTTGCAGGATTCTTCTGATAGGTAGTTGCCTCTTTGATGATGCTGCATGCCCAAGGGCCGACGGCCCCGCTGATGCATCTTCTGAACCTGTGCTCGCGGATGGCGGATGGCTGTAAGATTGACATCTGGGATCACCAGCATTGGAGATTGCAGGGTTGCCAAAAAACATACACCTCTCCAGGACAGCAGTAACTGCACATAGGCATTCCCCCACAGATCCAATAGATGTCCTTTAGGGCTTCAGTGCCAGTTTGGAGGTCACACATGCAAAGCGTCTTGCCACAGTTCTTATTTTTTCCCAAAAATATATTGGGCCTCATTACACGGATGGCTGTAGGGATTTACCGGTACCGGTAAAATACCGGTACCGGTAAATCCTTACCGCCTTACTACGAGGTCCCTTTGCGGGTTGGGGGATTTAACGCCTGCTTTTTGCAGGTGTTAAAATCCAACCCGCTAAGGGACCTCGGAGCTAATTACGGCACCGCAAAATTGCGGTGCCGTAATTAGCGCCTTCCCCATTCCCATAGAGCCCTATGGGGCAGAAATGGGAATGGGGAATGGCAATGGCGGAAAGGGGATTTACCGCCCCTCCAACCTTGGAATGGGGCGGTAAATCCCCTTTCCGCCAAGGCGGTGCCGGTATTTTACCGGCATGAGCCATGGCGCTAATAGCGCCATGGCTCACCGCCTACCGGGTAATGAGGTCCATTGAAACACAGGAAGAATTAAAAAATGTCAATTAATTTAGTGGTTATGTACTGGTCAAGCCATGTCCAACTTTTCACATACTTATTCCAAATACAAGGACATATTCCATTAATTTCTAATACTATCTCTTTATACAGTGCCACCATCCTACCTGCTCTACACTCAATCAGACCTTTTACTCATCTTTCTTTAAAGAAACCCTCCTTTGATCTGTAACCTACATCTGTCACACTGTGTCTGGACCCTCCAAATACTGTTAGAACTCTGGACGGTGAAAACAACCTCATTCTTCTTAGCTCCTTTCTCCCAAAAGTTGGGTCCCCTCTTTCCTGGAAGCTTAAGTATAATTTTGTTCACATTCACTTCCTCGGTCAGCCCGTTGATCTTCACATAAGTGTCCTCATATATAGAAGTGTCATCCCCCACCCACTCTATTTATTTGACTGTTCCTGGACCATACCTCACACCCTTCATAAGGCCAGGCGCACTAAACATTGGTGTTATTTCCTGTAGTATAAACAGTCTGGGTGTGGCTGTCGCATTGGGGAATCAATGAGCAAACAAAACAGGGCTTGCTCAATGTCTCCCTTCCAACTACTCACATGTGTCTGTGCCACAAATTGTTGTCTGCATGGCGATGCACATCTCTGGATCTATCTGGTATAACATTTGGCTTAGGAATGTCCCTTGTCACTCTAATCATAGAAACACTAATATTTGCTGATGCATTTGCAATGTTATTGCCACTATATCTTCCTCCCCCTGAAAGAAACCGTATAACCTTGACCATGAAAAAAGAGAGAGCGAGAAGACAAAAGAGCAAAACAACACAAGGCATACATCTTTTCATTAAATATTGGCCTTCTTACACCTGAGATGAAGACTTAGCCTTGTGTTCATATGGGTGTGTTGTGTTCATAAAAGTTAAAACACTAATACTCCCCTCGTCTCCATTCCACACTAATCCATCTTCTGCTGATGTGGGGGGAAGAGGTTGCACAGGGAGCTGTTTTCTCTACGGATGTCACTGGGGTGAATCCAGTTATTGTGGCCAGCTACCTTGACAGTTGTAGGAGTGGCGTAGATCACTTTGTCATGTACAGTGAAATGCGGTTCTTATTTTCGGACGAACTACCAGTGACGTACACTGGATGTCCTGGGAAGAGCTGTTGTTCTTGACCTGGACGGTGGAGACTCTTTAGATTGCATCCAAGAAGTTGTACTAAAGTATGCTTTTATCAGGCTATAGTTTTAATATTTGTATTCTTTTTCTTGCTAGGGCACAACTTAATGTGCGTAGTATAGGAGGGATTATGAATGGATTCAGTTCCTCACTTTCCTTTGACTAATGAAGCAAGCTCCATCTCAAGGATGATACTGAGTATGACTGAAACCTGTAAAGGGGGCGTGGCTTGCCAGCTAAAGATGTACTGCTGCCATTGGTGCCAGGGCCAAGACTGCTGGATGCTTAAAGATGGTCCCCTTTTGCAATGCAATAGATGGACTAAAGAAAAATGGTATGGAAGTTTTCCCAGAGCAATTCATGCGATTATGATGCATTAAGGGTCCATCCATTATTTTCCGGTATTTGTCTCATTTAGGTGTGGCATACATTTAGGGAAATTGTATAGAGTTGTTTTAGACATAGTAGGATATCCCCTCACCCCCTTCCGTCTGTTGAATAGGTGGCACACAACACTTTTAACACAGGATTATGGTTTTGTTCATAGGATAGGCCTTTCTTTCCTTTTACTGCTACGCTTCGTAAAGTCTCCTTCAAGATTATTCAACTGTTACTGTCTTCTGTTTATGTAAAACAGAGGATGGCTACAGTTTTCACATGTGCAAGCTCAAATATTAGTTCCAATCACAAAAGGGAAATATGATAAATGTTTCTATTTATCTGCAGTAAGTGTATAGCTCACTGAGTTAAATGCTCCTTCTGTGGCATGTGCTTGCCTGCACTTTCTAAGTTCAAATCTTGGCAGTGCCTAATCAGGCCTTCATCCTTCTGAGGTAGATAAATAGAGTGCCATTACATTTGGTAGCAATTCCACTATTGTTAAAGCACTTAGAAATGAGAGGGTTCAAGCAAACATGTGATACAATAACATATTCTTGCAGCATTTTGTAAACTCTAGACCATAGTATCTTCAAAATTGAGTATTTTGGCTTGCCCAAAACAATAGGCCATTGAAAGCTAAAATAGTCAAGTTGATTCTATATAAGAAGCTCTTGAAGTGGGGCATCCAGTCTGCCTGCCCTAAATAGACAAACCCTACTCGCTACCTGGACCCTTGCTAAAAAAGCACGTCAGCCAGTGAGAGAAAGCCAAAATGTATGTGAAATGAGGAAGGTTGCTAGCAGGGTGAATTGTGGTGCAAATGTCAAACTGCAGCTTGCACACATTTCACCTGACTAGAATATGTAACAAACACAGTTTCTGTGTGCTGCATTCTATTCTATTCCATTTGAAGTTTATACAGCGCCAACTCGCCCGAAGGCCTCAGAGCGCTCACAGACAAATCAAGAGAAAAAGAGATAGCTGAGATGGGAAGGAAAGCGCTGAGAAACCATCCAGCCCATGATTAGTAGGGGGTGAGTCAAGAGTACCAGGCTATCTACCACATCCATCAAAAAGATGATTTTGTGGGCTCTCTTAAATTGAGCGGCCGATGGTAACTACCTGATTGAAAGAGGGGGGTTGTTCCAGACCCTTAGTCCCCAAGCATTAAAGCTCAGGTCACCACATGTCTTTAATTTGGAACCTGGTTGAAGTAAAAGTTCCTTGTCATTAGAATGTATGGTCCGTCTATATGGTAGTCTCTTAATATGTGATTGAAGATACCCAGGTGCAGTGCCTACAAGACACTTATATACCAGGCAGTAGGCCTTAAATTGGATCCTCTGATCAACAGGGAGCCAGTGCAGCTTCTTCCAAGCACTGGATACATGGTCCCTACATCCTATGCTGCAAACAGCTCTTACCGCTGCGTTCTGGATAGTTAGTAATTTCTTTTCTTTAGCCTTTGTGGTGCCCACCAGTAAGCCGTTACAGTAATCAAGCTTCAAGTTAATAGTCGCTGTGGCTATACGAGCTCTGTTGACATCTGAAAGATAAGGTTGTATCTGCCACAGCAGATGGGTTGTACACATGCAACTGGAGCTTACAAGAACAACATGTTTATAATAGTTTAGGTTGTGGTCAAAGACCACTCCCAGCAGCTTGACTTGTCTAGAGACCTATATAGTGACCCCTCCAACTTGGAATTATCTGTATTGGGGGTCTAAAGTCTTAAGTTTAACCACACTGCCTATAATCAGAATCTCCATCTTCTTGACATTCAGTGCCAAGAAATTGTCTCTCATCCAGACTTTAAAAGCGTTGTAAATTTTGGTGACCAACAAAGAGTCCACCTCAAAAGAGCCTGTTAGTTCCAAGACAGTCTGGGTGTCATCTGCATAATTTGCGTATTTCACACCCAGATCATCCAGGAGGTCAAAGCAGAGTTTATAGTAAATGTTATAAAGTAGTGGGGACAAACTAGACCTTGGACAAAGCCACAGCCAAGTACAGCTTCTTCTAACTTAAAGTCTCTATGAGCGGCTACCTTAGCTCTCATGTGTCCCAAAAAGGATCTGAACCAATTTGCTGCAGGTTTTGAGCATCTGCCCACATGAATGAGCCTGTCCGCCAGCCTATCATGATCAGCAAGATTGAATGTGATTGAATGCTTGTCCCCAACGACAGGCCTCCTGTTATTCAGCGCAGGAAAGGGCAGATTTTATGGAAGAGGTCCACACAGCCCTTCCAAGAGACTCCACTGAACCAGCAACAGCCACTACTGTACTCCAAAAACTAGAAATATTTCCCAAAACCAGTAATGCTCAGTCAACAAGCAACCAACCTTGTGAGGTAACTCACATGGTGATAATGGGGCCTGACTCTGACCCAGAGGAAGCCTAGGGATTCTGGGTCCATGAATCATGAATTGCCAGACTCTGGAAATCAGAGTCTGAAGATTATTAATTGGGATAATAAGGTGATTCAGAATCAGGTCTGGGGTCAGTGCCTTTCACGCTCTTCAGTTAGAATGGGACTCTACTCTTTGTTGGGCCCCCTTTCAAATTTGACAAGAAAGCTTAATAGTTTTTCTTACGCAGTCGTTTGGGGGTTAAAGATTCCCTGCTGGCTGCTTTTCTTTGTTTTGCTATGCAGAGGCCAGTAAACCTGTCCTGTGATAATCTGCAGTTTTAACATCCTCTCTAATGCTACATCTAAGGTTTGCCACATGATGAGGTCACATGGTGGTGTGGAAGGTATGCACATATGTATTTTTTATTTAGCAAAACTACTGACTGAGAGCTTCTCTGTAGAACCTATATTGAAACAAGATGATTTGGGCCAGATCTGGTTGACATTGTCTAACAGACAACGCCAATAAGCAATTGCAGACCCAACAAGACTCTGGGAGGACCTTAGTTTAATAGCCCCATTCCCCAAAGGGAGATACCATCCCTGTGACAGACACTGGAAGCTTGTCAGGAACAGGGTCCCCCTCCAATCCACACAGTCAAACACAACAATATGCTAACTCTTTCCTCTGCACCAACAAACAATAATATGCATCTATACGTTTCGATCATTTCGGCCTAGGTTCACGCATACTTGTACACCTCCATGATCACCTCAACAGTCTTTAGAACACAGCTATACCCCAAGAAAATCAGCCTAGATGCACACATAATCCCATTCAACAAACTCCACTGCCGACAGAATGCAGCTACCCATGTCCAATTGACCTTGCTGCACACATTCCACTGATCTCACACAACCACTGCACCACAGCTAGCTCTAGAATCCAGCTACACACCACTGAATCTGCCAGGCTGCACACATAACCAGTGCACCCAAGAACTTTTACTACACTAATCTCTCCACTGACCTGGACTACGGTGCCCAAGGGCGCTTAACCCACAGCGCTTTGGAATCATACCAAAGGTAAAAGGCACTATACAAATGCCCAATAACATAACATATCATATGCCCTGAAGAAACACTAGCCCTTACAAATTGAAGGCTGGTGCACTTTAATTGTGCACTGTTGGTCAAAGACAGACCTTTCCAAAAACTGTTCAATAATCATAGACATGTTTCACCCTTCTTTTAGCTCTTTGAAGAGGAGTATCTAATATGCTGGGAAGTGAATAATGTTCAAGAGAGAAACTCATCAAGCTATCCAACCTTAAGGCTAAAACCAGGGAAATCACTCATTCAATTTATATTAGCAAATGTATTCTCCTATTATAATCTATGCAGCCTACAGCTGCCTCTCCTGACAGAAGTCCTTTACCTCGGTTGCACTGAATTTACTGTTCCCATTCCTTATGATACATGGATTGTGTGATCAGATATGTGCTCCTGGGATAAAAAAAAATAACAATCACCAATTGAAACTGCTTGTGGCCCAAAAAACGAGTTTTACAATTTTTCAATTGGCTTTTTGCATTTTAAATCCTAAAAAGACAAGAGATCAAAGCCTTTTTATTATGAACATTTACAGGCAGGTTTTCACAGGTGTAGATAAGAGGGCCCCCAGCCATTCTTTTGGGATGCTTCACTACTCCCCCCTTGCACAATATGTAAGAATGGGCCGAAGAATGGTGGTGGGGACGAAGGAGAATTAGCTTCCCTGTGGAACTTCTATTCCAAGCAGCCGATGCTTGTCCAGCCCTGGTTTGTTTGGGCTTTTTAACAAGACTTCAGTGAAGGATACGCAGAGTGCTTCTAAATCAAGTGGCTGAAGACAGGCCCGGTAAAGCGTTTTTATAACACCAGCAGTGTGTTTACAACTTCAATTAAATCATTAACTTTCAGAAGACTGCTTTGAAAAAACCCTGGTAGGCACTTTGAGTGTAAAGCCTGATGGTAAGGCTTGATTAAAGTGAGCTCAAAGAGTTCCAATGATGAGGAGTTTTGGACGGGGAGAGACAGGAATGAGTAGGAATGGCCATAGGGATTAGCATGGCCATGGGCAGTCAATGGGTGGGCAAATAACCCGAAAAAACTATAAACTGCGTGTCCCTCCTCATATGTCATTCGTCTGTCTCCCTCGTCATATGCCTTTCCTTACTATCAGCAATCTATTGCAATAGTTTAGGCTTATAGATGTCGTAAGTGACACCTAATAGCTCAAACTAATACATCTGATCAACTCTGGCAGGGGATGGCTCACCCTGCCATACTCTCAAAGGAGCTTGAATAAATGCTAGATCCTTGGTCGCCCAAGCCATTGAGATATCGGAGATTATACAGTTAGAACAACTAGACCTATTAGCAGTCACTGAATCCTGGCTGCACGCCGCTGCAGGCCCAGCACTGTCATTAGCTATCCCTAAAGGCTACACTATCCTAAGATCAGACAGAACCGTGGCACGAGGAGGAGGCATTGCACTCATTGTAAAAGACAACCTACCAATCAGACTTATACCACACCTGAATACTAATTCTTGCGAGAACCTATCAGCCAAACTTAACCTAAATAGTACCCAAACTCTTACAATTCATCTAATATACAGGCCACCAAACTCCATTGGAACCTTCAAAGATGACTTATCTAATATCATATCAAATAATTTAAAAAACTCCTCTCAAGTAATTCTATTAGGAGACTTTAACTTAAGATATAACGACCCAAAAGATGCACATGCATCTACTGTGGCAAATATCCTCACAGAACAAGGTTTCACCCAAAAAGTACTTGACCCTTCACACTCAAAAGGAAGAACTCTGGATTGGATAGCTGACTATAACTGTAATGCGACTATCTCCTCCAATTCACCTGTGATATGGTCAGACCACCATCTTATAACTTTCACCCTCAACACTGGGAAAACGATTGCCCTGCCTGCTTTACCAGCTCCCCCAGTCCCTACTCGCAATAAAAAAACATCACTTGTGACAAACTACTCCCTCTTATCTTACCCACCCTTAATGCCCTCCCAGAAAACCTGGGACCAGATGCCCTGATCAAAGAATTTAACAATACTATTGTTAATATGAAAACCCTTTTCCCTTGGAAATTGCCATAATGGTTTGCTTCAGCAAGACTCCCCCATTGCTTATAGCATCATTTCCCTGTTAAAGCAATTGCCTTCATGTCTGTGTACAAGGCCTAAAGGCTCAAGGTTTCGCCTTGGGGCCTACCGCGCTCACAGAATCAGAAAATTATACTCTCAGCCTGCCTTTCTAAAAAACCACACACATAGCCAGCATCTGTTAAGCCTCATGCGTCGCTCGCACGGGAAGTGGCCTTGCAAGTCAGCATGTGTTCACTGACCCTTGGGTATATCTATGAATAATGACTGTTAGCATTTGCACTCTTTTCGAAACATAAGCATAAACCTATCTATATTTGGACTTGCTATTTGCTGAGAATGTGTGTGAAAGGGAAACCTTATCAAGCGCTTGTGCGGCACTCTGGAAAAGATATGTTCTGCCAATATTTAAACAGCCATATATGGAAATTGCTATCACTGCCGCGGCAGGATATGTGTAGCTTGCGAATTCCCCAGTGTCAAATGTGATGAATTGGTTTGTTTTTGCGATCGCGTATGTTAAAGGTTGAACGTGCATCCTGAAGGATGTTTTTGACTTGCTTAGATAAGATATATGAATAATGATCACTTACAATGTCCGGCCTTTGTAAATCTCACCGCAATGTTTGGAATAACAGCCAAAAGTGCTTTGGCAGGAAATGTATGTATAGAAAGGGGTTGGGCTTGAAGCCAGGCATAAGACTTAATGTATCTGTGTTGCTATAAAAGACATGCTCTTTGTGATATCCAGCAGCACACACTGGCAGCATCTCTATGATGTGTTATGTGTCGGCCCTTCCGCGGAAGCCTTTGTCTTGATTGCAATAAAAGATTGTTAAACTCACTTAATAGTGTGTTTATTGATGGAGACCTCCGCCTTGTGAATTTTAGCATTTACAAATTGGCGTCCCTGTGCTGGCGGTTTCTTGCAGACGCAGTCCATCGCTTTGATGCGTGCCTTCCATCGAGCTCCTGTCTCCGGCGACGACTAACTGGGCCCATATTTCATAGCACGATTGATGCAAAACAGCGCGGTCCTCATCTTGAGACAAGAGATCGGGAAGAAGGAGAGGCGACTGCTCTGCCAAGGCCCAGACGAACCAGACAGAGGGGAGGTCTCCCTGGTGCGGTGAGTGATTTGTATCTGCAGAGAATTGTATTGGTGGATGGTAAGCCACAATTGGTATCAGTTTTATGGTACGTATTACTTGATCTTTGGTAAAGGATATTATTAATAATGGGAAACTTATGTGACCGTGATAAAAATGAGAAAGCAATACGTGCACCTGCTATTGGGACCCCATGTTATGTTATGTTAACGGAATATGGGTTGGGAGCCACCCAGTTTTGTCCCAATTGGGAACAGTATACCAGAAAGTCTTTAGAGTATCGTTGGCCACCGGAAGTGGGGACCTTTGACCTTAAGGTTATCGAACATCTGGAGTTAGTCCTATTACAGAAGAAAGTCCGGCCAGCTCAGTATGATGCTATTAGACAATGGCGGACGGAAGCGATAAAACAAAAAATGATGACGGAAAGAAAGGCGCGGAAAAATAAAATTGCCCGCCGTACAGAATCACAGAAGGCTTGTGAATTAGACAATATAGAATTCGCAAAGGAGATGGAAAAGGAAGACCGGGAGGGATTGATACAGTACGGTAAAGGGATGTATCCCCTATTACCGGAAAAACAGTCTAAACCCACCGACGAACAAAATGAGAGGGACACTGACGCCCTCTTAAAGTTAAATGTACCTACTTACGTAACTGCCCCAAGCGCCCCGACACAAGACCCCCCCCCTAGGTATGTTGAAAGAACCATGGATGAAACAACACCTGAAGAGGTAGAATTATCCATACGAACCCCATCTGGGTTCAGTGAAGCAACAGAAGAAAAAACGCGAGCACTAAGTAAAGAACTCTTTATGCATCCCACTCATGATATCGAAAGTAAATTAAAGGAATGTACAAAGAAAGAGTTCAGGGAAACAATGAGGAAATATGGGGACGAGTTACACGCTTGGATAATGACGGAAGGGAACCAATGGCCACAAGATTTAAAAAATAACATTGAGGCAATCGTCACCGAAAGAAGCAGGACAAGTTTATGGATATTGTTTGAGAAAGTACTGAAAGGAGTAAAAAGGTTACAAGATAAAAAAGAGGAGGAGGCCATAGGACAGTACATGCAAATAGACGGACAAAGGAGAGCGAGAGAGGATGGAATTAGGAGAGCGGGGCCTATCATAACATTATTACTAGATGACAAAAATAAGGAGGTAACAACTTGGATGGGGGTGTTCGAAACACACCCACATATGGTAATAGCAGCCTGTTTAGAAGAACTCTTGACCAGAATAGGGTCGGAGTGCGGAAAGGAGGAAAGGAAAAAGGAAGTTTGCGAGAAAGTGAGAGAATGTAGGAAGGAATTTCCAGTAGATGCCGATTGGGATGACGTTGACGTCCTGACCATGTTCAGACTCCTTAGAGAGATATTAGAGAAATTGTGGCCGAAACCTGACAAATCCATGCCCATGAGGGAGTGTGCCCCAGCAATAAGAATAGACCCGAAAGATGGGGCAAAGGAAATAATAACTAGAACCTATGTGTACGTCCCCTTAACCAGACAAGAACAGATAAGTATAGCCAGGAGTACACCAGACCCTCGAACAAATGCAGCAGGGTTTTATAAGGAATTAAAAGCCCTGTTTAAAATGACATCCTTAACACTACGAGATCTTGACACTATAATGGCGGCGGTAACACCATCAGAGATTTGGGAGCCCTTTCGTAGGAGGGACCACGAGGAAGATGGGATAAAGTGGGCGGATTTCGAGGCTAGAGATGAAAACCGAAACCCAACTGAGATGATGTCAGAAGAAGATAAGCGTTTGGGTCAGAGGATCCTTGCAGCATTAACAAAAGTATTGCCCGAAATTGATATTAATGTAGAGAAATTGGAAGCCGTAGTACAAGGGCCAATAGAGAATGCGGGGGATTATTTCCTGCGTTTTGAAACGGCATATAAGGCTCATTCAGGCCACAATCTTACTGACCCTACGGGACAGAGATACTTTTCAACAGGATTTGTGAAGGGACTTAGGAAGACCATAAAAAAGCCATTAAAACTAGGTCAATGTACGTGGCAAACCAGCAGTCCAGCCCAGATCCTGGAAATGGCAAAATATTACGAACGACAAGAAGAAGAGGAGAGTGACAATAGAAAGCAGGCAGACAGAAACTTAAAGAATAAGGTGCTAATGCAACAATTGGTGCAACCGCCTTATAATAAACCAAAGGGCCAGAAACCTCAGGTAAGGAACCCCGCTGGTAACACTGCGCAATGGACACCCCCGCGAATAGACCAATGCTCATTTTGCAAGCAGACGGGACATTGGAAAAATGAATGTCCCATATTAATGGCACGAAATGGTCAACCGGCGGGTGGGAGAGGAAGGGGCCGAGGTGGACCTCCCGCGGGACCACCTCAAGGCCAGGGAAGGTTTGTAAACCCCGAAAATAATGTATTCTCAAACGGCGCAGCGCAGCGACAAATGGTTAGAGTGGATGGCAATGGGTTTGTGGAGGACGAACTGAGTGGAATGATGTTTTTTGATAACACAGCAGCAATGAGTTGAAACGCCCCTAGTGAATGCGAGGAGACGGTGTCTGTTCCTGTAGACCAAAAGGGACCATATGTTAACTTACAGATAGGACAGCACCCCACCATTAAATGCTTGGTCGACACCGGAGCAGGTAACAGCTCGGTTGACGCCAAGGCCGTCCCCTCAGTTCCACTATCGGGTGAAAATAAGGTTTCGGTAGGGTTCGGTGGGGAACCCATATGTACTCCAGTGTCCCAGAGAATTGAAACATCTATATGCGGAGTGAAATTGACTAACAAATGGTTACTTACTAACAGGTGCCCCGAGAATCTCCTTGGGTTGGATCTTTTGAAAGCTTTAAATGCGACTATCTATTGTTCCCCAACAGGCGTTCGTATGACCATATGTAAATCCAAAATTGGTGGGTGTTATTTGGTTGAACCATTGCCACCAGAGTTACAGGAACTGCCCGCAGAGCTTTGGGCTACTGGTAGTAATGATGTAGGTGTTTTGAACATTCCCCCTGTTGTGATCAAGGTAAAACATGGAGTCCCTCTGCCCCGGACCCCTCAATACAGAATATCTCCAGAAGGCGAGGCAGCATTGATTAAGATTGTGCATGACCTAATGCAACTTGGGGTTGTCGAAGAGTGTGATGATAGCCCATGCAACTCTCCGTTGCTTCCCGTGCATAAGAAAGGAGATGAAGTGACTCCGTATCGTTTTATTATTGACCTTAGAAGAATAAACAAGGTAGTAGAGCCCAGGTATCCCGTTGTCCCCAGTGTAACGAGTATTCTCACCATGGTCCCTCCCACGGCCACTTACTTTAGTGTTGTGGATTTAAAGAATGCATTTTTCTCCATACCCATAGCTGAAGAATCCAGATACCTATTCTCCTTTGTGTTAGCACAACGACAGTACAGATTTTGTCGAGCACCCCAAGGTTACACAGAAAGCCCGGCTATCTTTAGCCAAGCGCTAAAACAACAATTGGATGAAATTCTGTTACCCCCTGGCGTAATGCTCATCCAATATGTGGATGACATCCTCATTTGTGGAGATACCGAATTGTGTTGCAAGGAAGGTACTTTGATTGTGTTGCAGCATTTGGCATACCATGGTCACAAAGTGTCTCTTAAGAAAATGCAGTATGTAATGCCTAAGGTTGATTATTTGGGATATGTCCTCACTGCAGAGGGTCGATCATTGTCACCTGAAAGGGTACGGTTAATACAGGAAATGGCCTATCCCAGTACCTTTAAAGAATTGAGACGATTGTTGGGTATTACCTCATATTGCCGTCATTGGGTCCCAGAATTCTCCCTGATAGCTAAGCCCCTGTTACAATGTTTGAAAACAGAAAAGGATCAGGTACCCTTTACTTGCACACAAGAAATGAGAGAGGCCTGCGACGCTTTAAAAAGCGCCTTGTGCAGTGCCCCAGGGCTCGGGACACCCAATTACGGCAAGCCTTTTACTCTTTTTGTACATGAACAGCAAGGTTGTGCTCTATCTGTATTGACACAGGAACAAAGTGGAAGGCAAAGGCCTTGTGCTTACTTCTCTGGCACTTTGGATAGTGTGGCCGCAGCGCTTCCCCCATGCATGCGCTCAGTTGCTGCCGCAGCGTTAGCACTTAAGCAAAGTGCAGGTTTAGTATTGGGAACCACTATCATTGTAAGAGTTCCCCATGCAGTGGATGTGTTGCTCAATAGAACTCAGACTCAGCATCTCACGGCAGCCCGGTTAACCCAATATGAGTTGACATTGTTTGCACCAAATGTGACTATTATGAGATGCAATACTTTGAACCCCGCTTCCCTTCTGCCCTTGCCAAGTGGGGAGGGAGATCAAGACATGCATGATTGCCTTATACGCACTGACGAACAGACCCGAGGTAGGGTCGATCTGAGTGACCTTCCCCTAGAAGGAGGTGATGGGATTTTATTTTGTGATGGCTCCTGTTACAAACTGGAAAATGGCGAGACAGTAGCCGGGTACGCAGTGACAACTGAAAGTGAGATTGTCCATATGGAACGCATACCCGAGTTATCAGCGCAAGCTGCAGAATTAAGGGCATTGACAAAGGCTCTAGAACTAAGCAAAGATTTAGCTGTAACCATCTATACGGATTCAGCATATGCACATGGTGTGGCCTTTAATTTTGGCCTACTGTGGAAAGAGCGAGGGTTTCTCACCTCGCATGGAACAAAAATAAAACATGGCAATTTGATAAATAAGTTATTAGCAGCATTGGCTGAACCCGCACAGGTCGCTATAGTAAAGTGCTCCGCCCATAAGAAGGTGGTAGATTTTGTGGGGCAGGGAAACGATTTAGCAGACCAGGTGGCTAAATATGCCGCGGAACACTGTCAACTGCCTCTTCCAGAGTGTAACATGTTGCAAAGGGATGTGGAAGGGAAGAGGGATGGTGGTGGACTAGAAAATGACCCTGAGGAGGTGGTTAAGGATATTCAAAAGGAAGCGGCAGATTGTGAAATCAAGACATGGACTAAGGACAGTAACAACGAACAAACCTCTAAGGGGGTGTGGTTGGACAGAATTAAAATGAGGTGGTTGCTCCCCGATAGTTATTTGCCTATGGTAGTAGACATGGCCCATGGAAATGCCCACGTCAATGCAAGTGCAATGGAGGATATCGTGAGCAAGGTATGGAAGAACCGGAAAATTGGATCCTATTGCAGGAGGTGGGCAGCACAATGTGCCATTTGCCTCCAGCACAATGTGGGCAAATCAGTAAAGGTACCAGCAGGTCATAGCAGGCTCCCAACACAGCCCTTCGAGGTTGTGTATATGGACTTTATACAGATGGAACCAGTTGCCAAATTAAAATATTGTCTTGTGATGAGGTGTGGGTTCTCCGGTTGGACAGATGCTTACCCCCTGAGAGACAACACTGCCATTTCCACAGCCAAATGTATCCTGAAATATTGGGTGCCCCAGTACACGGTGCCCAGTCTTTTGTACTCTGACAATGGCGTACATTTTACTGGTCAAGTTGTGAAGTATGTCTGCACTGCCCTAGGTATCGATCAGAGATTCCATTCCGTTTACCATCCCAAAAGTGCAGGGATTATAGAACGATCGAATGCCGTAGTCAAAAACAAGCTGGCAAAAATCTGTGCCTCCACAAACCTGAAGTGGCCAGATGCCCTTCCTTTAGCATTGTTGAGCATGCGGACCACTCCGAAGGGAACACACAAATTGTCCCCTTTCGAGATTGTGATGGGCCGCCCTCCAAGCGTATGGTCCATCCCAAAACCAAAGGTTATTGGAAATATTGAGCAGCCACTGTTGAGAGATTATTGTGCTGAACTCACGCATAAACTGTCTATTATCCATCAACAGGTGAAAGAAGCAGCTCCATCGGCCTTAAAAGGAGAAGGCCACGCCATCAAACCAGGGGATTACGTTTTGGTGAAAAGCTTTGACCGGACCAACTGCTTGCAGGCCCGCTGGAAAGGGCCGTACTTGGTCCTATTGGCAACTCAGACCGCTGTGAAGGTTGCTGGCCACAAGACGTGGATCCATGCCAACCATCTTAAAAGGGCACCACCTCAGATAGACCACCCCCCGACCAAGGACACGGGTCACTTTGCAGCCGAACCTACGGAGGATACTCCAAGGTACAACTTACGTCCTAGGAAACAACATTGATTGCCTATGTTTGAACTCTGACACCTGGCTGAGAAAAGGACTTGGTAAAGGGTCGGAACAAGCAAGGACAATTGAACGTACAGACGAAGTGGCCTCAGCAGCCCCTCCTGGGTAAGGAAATAGCCTCACCGACACACAGATGAAACGGCCTCAGCTTCCCCTCAAGGGTAGGAAGTAGCCTCAACGAGACGTGTCAAGGAAGGTGCCAGAAGCGGTGACAGCAGAGCGGGTTATACTGTGCAACCCTTGCGACTTAGCGCATAAACGGACGGCACCGTTAGGGTAATTGTTAGGGACTCTCTTGAACATTTCTATGTAAATATATAATATATAATACGTGCGACATTTAACGGCCAAGTTCCGGAACTCAGCTATTGGGGTTAGCCCTGTGCGAGGGAACAAAACAGGTTGTTACAATGGATAACGAGGATGCTGGACAGAGGCGTCCTCGAGTGAATAAGTATGCATGTACCCCAAAGGAGAAACTGATTTTATCACTAGTTTGCATTTTTATAACAGTAGGCTTTGCAATATTTCTGTGGTACCTTGAGCACCACGATATTTATGCTGCCCGTAACTTGTTGCCTCCTACACCATTGCCTCCCACACCAGAATTGATAACTATTCCTCACATAGATCAGGAGTATCGAAAGAAACACCCCAGAAATAGCATCCTGACATGGATGAATGATACAAACCAGATTCTAAATAAAACCAATTGTTACATATGCACGTATGTTCCCCACAGCCATGAAAGTGGGCCCGAGTGGTATGCAACCCCCGCCACGAATGATACATGTATGCCCCTGAGAGATTTTATCTTGCGTTCCTCTAATAACATTACCCGACCCCGTAACCAGAGGCTCATTTCCCTAACACCTAGTGCCATCCAATATATAAACAGATCTACTGCTTGTCCAAACAGGGAGGAAGAGATGATCCCCCTAACAATCTTTAAAAGGAATAATAAAGAAGTGCTACCCCTCCCAATTCATGTGCATAATATAGTACGTAGGGCACCCTTTTGCTATCAGCGAAACAGAGTATATAACGAAAGTATGTTTATTAGACCAAAAGGAGAAGGAGATGGATGGATTGCACCCTCACCTAGGGTGGAACGGGAAGGCATGTTTATGGGCCTACATAACTGTCAATTTATTATAGATCTGAATAATTTTCCTATACCCTTCTATCCCCCTAAAGGGGCAATGTTTATCTGCGGGAAAGAAGCCTTTCTTTGGTTACCCAACTATTGGAAAGGAAGATGTACCGTTGGCTATGTAATGTTAGGATTACATTATAAACCTTTGGAGGCAGCAAGCTTGAAACAGGGACCACAAAGAACAAAGTTAAATATGGGAGGCTACAGGCGAAGGAAAAGAGGTGTCATCACTAAAGAAGACACCACGTGGGATGAATTCTTTGATTTCCTAAAGGGTATGGTGATGCCCATGGGGATAATAATGAACTCCAGGAGCATTAGGCACTTGGCTAGATTAGTAGAAAGGGAACTAAACGTGACCGGTGACATACTGACTAACCTCACTAAGGAAGTACAGGCAGTTCGGATGGTCGCACTGCAAAACCGCCTGGTGTTGGACACAATGCTGGCAGAGGTAGGCGGGGCTTGTAAATTAATTGGCACTTCCTGTTGCACATTCATACCTGATTATAGCACCGATATCTTTAAAGGGATCGATGAAATGCACAAAATGGCAGCTCAAATACATTCTGAATTCGGGCCTGGGGATGGGACATCGTGGTTCTGGGATCTATTACGGAGCTGGGGATGGAAGCTCCTCACCCCCCTTCTTGTTATAGGTGGATTAATAGCTGCTTGCTGCTGTTGCATTCAGTGTTTTCCCTTATGTGTATCTGTCATAGGAGATTGTTGCAGGAAAATGATGGGGGCGCTGGTACCAAAACCTACAAATGCCATGATCACTAATGAAATAATAAGACTAGAAGAGGCAATAGAAGGATTACAAAAGATTGATATGACTGACAATGAAAATAAAGAGAGGGGAACACTTGAACTACGATGCATAATGTATACAGGACAATTAAATGAACAGAGCGCAACAGTCGCGCTATGCCCAGTGGTGGACAAACAGCCACAACGAGGACCAGTTATAAACCTAAATGCATACTAGGATTGTTGAGATAGTCTTGCTGACGCAAAAGGGTCGTTTTGTTAATATGAAAACCCTTTTCCCTTGGAAATTGCCATAATGGTTTGCTTCAGCAAGACTCCCCCATTGCTTATAGCATCATTTCCCTGTTAAAGCAATTGCCTTCATGTCTGTGTACAAGGCCTAAAGGCTCAAGGTTTCGCCTTGGGGCCTACCGCGCTCACAGAATCAGAAAATTATACTCTCAGCCTGCCTTTCTAAAAAACCACACACATAGCCAGCATCTGTTAAGCCTCATGCGTCGCTCGCACGGGAAGTGGCCTTGCAAGTCAGCATGTGTTCACTGACCCTTGGGTATATCTATGAATAATGACTGTTAGCATTTGCACTCTTTTCGAAACATAAGCATAAACCTATCTATATTTGGACTTGCTATTTGCTGAGAATGTGTGTGAAAGGGAAACCTTATCAAGCGCTTGTGCGGCACTCTGGAAAAGATATGTTCTGCCAATATTTAAACAGCCATATATGGAAATTGCTATCACTGCCGCGGCAGGATATGTGTAGCTTGCGAATTCCCCAGTGTCAAATGTGATGAATTGGTTTGTTTTTGCGATCGCGTATGTTAAAGGTTGAACGTGCATCCTGAAGGATGTTTTTGACTTGCTTAGATAAGATATATGAATAATGATCACTTACAATGTCCGGCCTTTGTAAATCTCACCGCAATGTTTGGAATAACAGCCAAAAGTGCTTTGGCAGGAAATGTATGTATAGAAAGGGGTTGGGCTTGAAGCCAGGCATAAGACTTAATGTATCTGTGTTGCTATAAAAGACATGCTCTTTGTGATATCCAGCAGCACACACTGGCAGCATCTCTATGATGTGTTATGTGTCGGCCCTTCCGCGGAAGCCTTTGTCTTGATTGCAATAAAAGATTGTTAAACTCACTTAATAGTGTGTTTATTGATGGAGACCTCCGCCTTGTGAATTTTAGCATTTACACTATGACCACTTCCCTAGATACAATTGCGCCACTTAAACTCAGAAAAAGCAAACCCAAGGCTCACCTCAACTCTTGGTATACACCCTATGTAAAAACCCTACGCACTAAAAAAAGATCATGCCAGTCACTATGGAAATGTCATCCATCTGAAGAAAAGAAAACGAATCTGGGCGCCATCTCTGCCTTCTACAAAAAAGAAATTCTCCTAGCCAAACGTGAATCCTACAACACAAGAATAGCCCAAGCTAACTCTAGAACTAAGGAACTCTTTGTTATCCTCAAAGAACTTGAAGCACCCATCCCTGTACCCGACAACTGTATTAAGGACAAACCTTGGTGTTCGAATATCCAACAAGCATTGACAGGGAAAGTTGCGACCCTTCAAACAAAAATTAAGAATAAAAAAGCCTCACTATCAACCAATTCGCCCAACAATATTACCTTAACCGCTCCCACTATTTCTGACACATTACCCCGATTCAAATTATCAAAAGTTACTATTCTCGAAACAGAAAAGACAATAGTGAGAGTATTCTCTCACATTGCTTCAGCTGACCCTATCCCTATCACGTGCAGTGTTCCCCAGGGTTCATGTGTCTCGCCCACCTTATATAATATCTTCACTAAGCCCCTTTTTGATGATTTGGATCATCTGGGTATCACCTACACTAACTATGCAGATGATACGCAGATCCTCCTACCAATTACTGGTGATTATGAAAAGGATTTGGCCTTGGTGAATAAGGTTTACCTCATCATCCAGGCATGGATGGCCTCCCATGGACTATGCCTGAATGATGACAAGACAGAGATCATCATCCTGGGTACACAATCATCTCTCAAAAAACTAAGCCCAAAATATTCTGCCTTCAGCGTCGACAATAACATCATTACAACTGCTAATGAAGTAAAAACATTAGGGTTTTACTTAGATTCTGCCTTAACGTTTAACAAACAGATAAATACGCTGGCCTCGGCCACAGCCTACAAATTGTAAATTAAATTTAACTTTAAACTGTAAATTAATCAGAGCTGGCAGAGCCTTCCTTTCCAATAACAGCTGTATCACCCTTGCTAGAGCTCTCATACTATCAAGACTTGATTACTGCAATGCCATGTACATTGGGGCGAGCAAGCAAACTACTAAGAAAATCCAACTCCTGCAAAATAACGCCCTTAGAGCTGCGCTTGGAATTGCCAGGAGAGACCATATCTCCGACACCAGAAGAGCTAATAACTGGCTGTCTACAATTGATAAAATAAAACTTAAAGTCGCCTCCCTTACTCATAAATGTGTAAACAAAGCAGCCCCTCGCTATCTTGTGGACAGAATCATTACTAAACCTAAGACAAGACTAACCAGACATTCCAATATTAACTGCCTCCTGACCCCTAGAGTAGAACCATCTTACACAAAATTTCGCCACAACCTTATAAAAATGCTTAAAGATTCTGACGGCTAAGTGAGATTCTGGCTTCAATCCACTTCACCTAGAATTTACCTTCCTCTATTTCGGACCTCACTCGGTATGCCCTTTGTAAAAATGTTGTATAAACTCATACTGTATATATACTCTTTGTGCAGTCACCCTGTAAAATGTAAAAATGTGCTTACTGTAATTATGCTTTTTGACTTTATATAATAACACTGCAACTGTAATGTCTTTTTATGTACAACCAAACTGTGAGTAAACTTATGCGATGCGCCCGACTACCTTTGGGTTTGGTGCGCAATACAAGTAATAAACTAAACTAAACTAAACTATGGACCATCAAACGCCTCTATTTTCGGACTTCACAGCAAAACAGAGGCCCTCAACCATTCCTCAGCACCTGGGTTTTGATTGGCATGTGCAGGCCTCACAAGCCAACAGCGAATAACTCAGTTACTGAAACCCCCTTTTAAAATGTCCATAAAGTCATTTATTGTGTACATCCAGTGCAACTTTCAAACACCCATAATCAGCCTTTTTTCATATTAGGAGTTTGCATCAAGGGGATGAACTTATTTGCAACAGTTTTAGCTTGTATGTAGGCATGGCATAGGCATTTGCCAGGTATTTCCATAAAGGTACTACCTGGCCATGAGATGACAACATGGATGTGCCGGCGGCCCTACGAAGGCCATACAAAGGCCTGTTGAGAGCCTGTTCGGCCTCACTTCCTCGCCCCATCCAAGGGAAGAGGGCAGGAGCCCTTTCCCCATCGCTGCAAATCGCAACAGCTTGTAAGCTGCAACGAAGGCCTGCCTGGCCTTGTCCTACTTCCTGCCTGACCCCCGCATGCCGGGCGCATCGCGGCGCCACAACGAGGCTAAGCCTCGCTTATCCTGTGCATTTCATCCGCCGGCAGGCGGATGTGCCGGCGGCCCTACGAAGGCCATACAAAGGCCTGTTGAGAGCCTGTTCGGCCTCACTTCGTCGCCCCATCCAAGGGAAGAGGGCAGGAGCCCTTTCCCCATCGCTGCAAATCGCAACAGCTGGTAAGCTGCAACGAAGGCCTGCCTGGCCTTGTCCTACTTCCTGCCTGACCCCCGCATGCCGGGCGCATCGCGGCGCCACAACGAGGCTAAGCCTCGCTTATCCTGTGCATTTCATCCGCCGGCAGGCGGATGTGCCGGCGGCCCTACGAAGGCCATACAAAGGCCTGTTGAGAGCCTGTTCGGCCTCACTTCGTCGCCCCATCCAAGGGAAGAGGGCAGGAGCCCTTTCCCCATCGCTGCAAATCGCAACAGCTGGTAAGCTGCAACGAAGGCCTGCCTGGCCTTGTCCTACTTCCTGCCTGACCCCCGCATGCCGGGCGCATCGCGGCGCCACAACGAGGCTAAGCCTCGCTTATCCTGTGCATTTCATCCGCCGGCAGGCGGATGTGCCGGCGGCCCTACGAAGGCCATACAAAGGCCTGTTGAGAGCCTGTTCGGCCTCACTTCGTCGCCCCATCCAAGGGAAGAGGGCAGGAGCCCTTTCCCCATCGCTGCAAATCGCAACAGCTGGTAAACTGCAACGAAGGCCTGCCTGGCCTTGTCCTACTTCCTGCCTGACCCCCGCATGCCGGGCGCATCGCGGCGCCACAACGAGGCTAAGCCTCGCTTATCCTGTGCATTTCATCCGCCGGCAGGCGGATGTGCCGGCGGCCCTACGAAGGCCATACAAAGGCCTGTTGAGAGCCTGTTCGGAACCACAGGAGCCAGGGGCCACGAACTCTGCCCTCACCGCTCCAGTCGCAGCAGCACACCACGGAGGAGGGCGAGGAGCATCTCCAGATACACACGGTTCGGCCGTGCTTCAGTTCACCCTGCCTCATCGAATTCCCTCAAGGGTGAGGGTTGCCTTCATATCACAGTCAGGTATGCCCACCATACACATTTATTGTTTTCCAGTTGTACGTCGAGTTCTGAGGCGCAACGCTTCTTGAGAATCGACTGACTTCGTCGGTTTCTTCCGCCTGGCCCAGCAATGGCGGGCGCATCGCGGCACCAGAGTGAGGCTCTGGCCGCACGAATCAGCTGTTGACCTCCCTATTCATAATTATCCCCCCCGCCGGCAGGCGGGAACGCCGGCCTCTCAACAAAGGCCCGCACTAAGGCCCCTGTTTGCCCCCTGTTCGCCTCCGGAGCCTCGGAGCCAGTGTCTACTCTGACCTTTAATCCATTGCGAGTAGAGGGGATACCCTCTGTCTACACTATTGTGCTTTCTGGTATGTCTTCTGCTACTCTGCAATCATAAACATTTGAACTCGGTTTCTTTCACCTTCGATAACTGTTTGCTACATACGCTTATGCCTCCTACTCCGCCGCCTCTATGCGTTACTGCTGCCACCTCTTATTAGTACAGTCACTTTCAGCCCCCAGCGCTGTATGCCTCATGACTGCTATTTGGCTGTGCCTTATGGTCGCTAACTGACCACTGCAATTGTGTTGTGCCTTATGGTCGCTACTGACCACTGCAATTGTGTTGTGCCTTATGGTCGCCAACTGACCACTGCAATTGTGTTGTGCCTTATGGTCGCCAACTGACCACTGCAATTGTGTTGTGCCTTATGGTCGCCAACTGACCACTGCAATTGTGTTGTGCCTTATGGTCGCTACTGACCACTGCAATTGTGTTGTGCCTTATGGTCGCCAACTGACCACTGCAATTGTGCTGTGCCTTATGGTCGCTACTGACCACTGCTATTGTGCTGTGCCTTATGGTCGCTAACTGACCACTGCAATTGTGTTGTGCCTTATGGTCGCTACTGACCACTGCTATTGTGCTGTGCCTTATGGTCGCTACTGACCACTGCAATTGTGTTGTGCCTTATGGTCGCTACTGACCACTGCAATTGTGTTGTGCCTTATGGTCGCCAACTGACCACTGCAATTGTGCTGTGCCTTATGGTCGCTACTGACCACTGCTATTGTGCTGTGCCTTATGGTCGCTACTGACCACTGCAATCGTGTTGTGCCTTATGGTCGCTAACTGACCACTGCAATTGTGTTGTGCCTTATGGTCGCCAACTGACCACTGCAATTGTGTTGTGCCTTATGGTCGCCAACTGACCACTGCAATTGTGTTGTGCCTTATGGTCGCTACTGACCACTGCAATTGTGTTGTGCCTTATGGTCGCTAACGGACCACTGCAACTGTGCAAGTGTCATATGGTCGCCCTCACCTTCCCTACCAGACCACGTGCACTTAGACTCCACTAGGTCAACATGCCCCCCTCCAACAGTCTAACTACTGCATACTCTCCTCTGTACTCTTTCAGTATCCTACTTACCAGATTGCTGCCCTCCCTTCTCCTCCTTATACTGCACGTTGGCTGCACTGCACTACACCTTACCACCACCTCTATCTACCACTCTTACTTGCATCACACCTCTACTATGCCATCCCACGTTCACCACACCAACCCCTATCTCAACAACCCAGCCCTTTGGATCCAGCACTTCGCCACCAGACCTTCACCTAACTTACCCTGCTCTATCTCCTTGAGAAATGCTAGACTTGGCTCGCGTTTTACCCACGCTTCCCATCATTTAGCTCACCGCATCAAACTGCCTCTCCCTTTGTCACCACCCATACTTTCACCTAATCTACCACCATCCTCCAACTCCCCTAACCCAAACAATATCAAAGGCGCGCTAATCAACGCCAGATCACTCCCGGCTCACGCCCTAGAAGTAGCTGACTTGATCATCAACCTTGACCTCGACTTTATAGCAATCACTGAAACCTGGCTCCACCCAGCTTCAGGTCCTCTTCTCTCCCTCGCTATCCCTCCAGGCTACAACATTATCAGACACGACCGCAATTCCATCCAATCTAAAGGAGGTGGCATCGCCATCATCCACAAAAACGCTCTGAACTTCCACCTCTCAGCCACACACCACGCCTCCACTCTGGAAGCATTGACAGCTAAACTAGCTGTCACACCTAACCATTCTATCACCTTCCATTTACTCTACCGGCCACCTGGCCCACTATCCACCTTCGCGGAGGACCTCTCTAACATCTTCTCACACAACACCAAAGCTACCTCCCAGGTCTTGATACTGGGGGATTTTAATTTAGGCCTCCACGACCCCAAGGACACTGCTGCTTCGTCTATTGACAACATCCTCATCAATGCCGGATTCACTCAGTTCCTAAACCAACCCACCCACAACAAGGGCAGAACCCTTGACTGGCTAGCCGCCCTCAACTGTCCCATCAACATCACCTCTAACCAACAGTGTGCCTGGACTGACCACAACTTAATTACATTCAATATTGAGTCCAAACCTATCAGCCTCCCTCTCAACATTCCCCGGCTATGGCCACCCGCAACAAACGCAACATTACCTGCGATAGACTCCTCCCCCTCCTCCTTCCAGCTCTCAATGACCGGGATCCCTCATGCTCTGACCCTACGGCCTTGGTCGACACTTTCAATCAGGCCATGCTTATAGCCTTAGACACCATCGCACCCTCGAAACTGAGAAAACCTAAACCTCGAGCCCACCTAAACTCTTGGTTTACACCCCATCTCAGAGCCCTGCGCAAAGAAAAACGAATTGCAGAATCCCACTGGAGAAGCAATCAGTCACCAGCTAATAAATCACGCGTACTCCTGGCCACCCTCAACTACAAGGAAGCTATATTCCAGTCAAAAAAAGACACATACAACAAACGTATCGAACAAGCCAAATCTAACACCAAAGAATTGTTTAAAATTTTAAAAGAACTTGAAACTCCTGCTACTCCACCTGACACTTGTACCAAAGATAGCACCTGGTGTTCCAAAATCCAAGAAGCTCTCCTAGGTAAGATTGCCACTCTCCAAATTAAAATCAACAACAAACAATCTAGCCTCCAATCCTACCCTCTACAGATCCCTATACCTACCACAAACCTCTCTAGCACAGACTCTCTGACTCCTTTTAGCTTCTCTCCACTCTCCATTCTCGAAGTGGAAAAGATCATCACTAGCCTTAAACCTTCCAATTGTCAGGGTGACCTTTGTCCTGCACCTATTATTAAGGAAGCAGCTCACGACCTAGCACCATTCATCACTACGCTCATCAACTCCTCCTTCAGCTCTGGGATTGTACCGGACAATCTTAAGGATGCGTGGGTCATCCCGCTTCTGAAAAAACCTACCCTGGATCCCAGCATACCCACTAACTACAGACCAATTACCACTGTACCTTTTTTACTAAAAATCCTTGACCGCGCGGCCTACCTACAAATTCAGGAATACCTTGAATCTAATAAACTTCTGGGACTCAGGCAATCAGGGTTCCGGCCTCGCCATGGCACTGAGACCGCCCTTATCGATTTAAAAACGCAGATCGAAGAGCTCAAAGACAAAGGCAAACTGGCGTTATTACTTCTCCTGGACCTCTCTGCTGCCTTTGATCTTGTCAATCACAAAATTCTCTGCCATCACCTCAAATCAGCCGCACATTTCTCAGAAAATGCCGCTACTTGGATCAGATCCTTCCTGGATAATAGATCTATGCGCGTGTTTTCCCCACTTGCGGCCGCACCACCCGCTCCGGTCTCTTGTGGTGTGCCTCAAGGGTCTTGTGTCTCGCCCACGTTATATAACGTGTTTACCAAACCCCTTTTCGATATTCTGGACCACTTGGGCGTCACGTATACCAATTACGCTGACGACACACAGATACTAATCCCCATCACAGGAGACTACACAACTGACTCCCATGCCATCAACGCCATCTACCAGGTCATCCAAGCGTGGATGGCCCAACACGGCCTCTGCCTAAACGATGAAAAGACCGAGCTCCTCATTCTTGGTTCACCACAAAAACTCACTAAACTCGACCCTGCCTTCAAGTCTTTCACCATTGATGGGAACACCATCCCTATTGCCAAGGACACCTTAGGGATTTACATCGACTCAACCCTATCCTTGACTAGACAGTCCAACGCAGTCTCATCTGCAGCAGCGTATACTTGCAAGCTCATCACCGCCTGTCGCCCGTTCCTAACCACTGCCAACTGTGTAACCTTGGCCAGGACCCTCGTACTATCCAAGGTCGACTACTGTAATGCCCTCTACCTTGGTACGAATCTCCGCAACTTTAACAAGCTACAAATTGTTCAAAACAATGCGATCAGAGCGGCCCTTAACATTCCTAGGCGCCAGCATATATCTGACACCAGGCGCAACCTGCACTGGCTCTCTATCCCACATCGCATCTCCTTGAAGTCCCTGGCTCTCACACACAAATGCCTCCACAACCAAGCCCCTCGTTACCTGGCAAACAGATTCTCTTTCCACAATTCCACCAGACCTCGCAGAGCGGCCCAAGCCAACTGCCTTGTCATCCCGCGTTTTAATCACCAAAGATCAGGTGGAACCAGCTTCCCCATCCTGGCAGCCAAACTTTGGAACTCACTCCCCAATGACCTTAGAGCAGAACCTTCCTTCCTGAAATTCAAACACCTTACCAAAGCTTGGCTATCCTCCCAAGACAGCTAATACCAGCTTACTGCCCTACTTGCACTTTGACCTACTTTGCATCCATTATCAACTATCCTGTATATCACTGCCTTATCTATATGCGCTTGAATGTATACTTTGTAAATTTTTGTAAAACTTCTTGTAATACTCCTGTAATACTCTGTCACATGCCTTGTCCTGCCTTCATCTTGTTGCAACTAAGTTAAGCGCCCGGTTGCCCCTGGGCCTGGTGCGCTATAGAAATAAATAAAATACAAAATACAAATACAAACATAAGGAAAATGGTGTGAGTCCTAGGCATATGATAGCAATTCCTGGCAAATGCCTATCTAATAACTATAGACAAGCTACAACTGCTGGCTTTGTCAATGCTTGCCTTTAACAGGACTTTAGTGCATACAACAGATTTGAGAACCCACACACTGCTTGCAAATCAAGTGGTTGAAGGCACAATTGCTTAAGGCATTTGTATTACCTTACATATAATGTGATGTTGAAGGTTTTTAGTACCACACAATATCACTACCTGCGTGGCCCCTTGGCGCTCTGGCAGATCTGTAAAGCAAGGTGGTATGGTGGGGGGGTAGTTAGTAGGACTAAATGGGAGAAAAGAGTAAGAGAGCTGTGATATGTTGTTGGCAGCTTCAATTTGGTTTATACCGATCGCTAAGCTGAATTTTCGGTAGCCATCATGTGCTGTTGTGCAAGTCTATGTGGTGTTTGTTTCATTGTTGCAGTGCAGTGAAGTGCATGCGGTTTGTTGTACATGAGTAATGCAATTCAGACATTAACTCTCAGAAGACTGCTTTGAAATAACACTAGCAGGTCCTATACAACACACAGTGTGATGTCATTATTCGATAGAGTTAGCTCAAGGAGATCACAGAATGATGTGTTTTGAGTTGGTAGGGGCAGATATTGGACAGAAACAGCCATGGGGATTTGCATGGTCATGGGCTGTCAACAGCTAAGTAAAATGTCAATTAAAAACAACATGCTGTGTGTCTCTCCTCCCATCCCATCTCCCTCCCACCCAAAACGTAATGTAATCATTGTGGTTTATGGGCAAAACTAAAAATGCGGGCATGCCCACCAGGGACGTCATTTGGGGGTCGCCAGGGGTCGCAACTGCGACCTCTGTGGTCTCCCTTGCGACCTCTGTGGTCTCCCTTGCGACCTCTACAAAAAAAACATTTTTTTTTTATGATTTTTTTTTTTTTTTTTTTTTTTTTTTTTTAGTAATGCAAGCTCCTGGGCTGTGGCTCTTTACTTCTGGGGTGGCTGGCTTTCTTGTTCAGGCCCCTTAAAAAAAAGACTTGAGGAACTCCTGTTCTTATTTTTCTTCTAACACTTTCAGCACTGACCCTAAATAAGAAAGAATAGGAATACCAAATAATGTGTCTTTCTGGAATTCTATACAGTAATTGCTGGCCTCATTAAATGTTTATTTCAGGCACACTTCATGGGGGTGAGTCACTGATTTAGCCTGTTCTTAAACGCCTCACTAAGCCTAAGCCGTTCATCCTTCTGAGGTCGATAAATGAGTACCAACACAGGTTGGGTGGTATTGGGTGTATATTTTTTCTATATAAAGCGCTTAATGATGTGTTGTTATATAGCACTTATGCTTATCATTTGGTCATGGACGTCTGCTTGCATACACAGTCATTTGGTAATACGGGCCAATAAACATTGAATTTAATGATACATATGGCGATCCATTCTTGTATGAATGTACATCATATAGTGATATCGTAACTATATTTTTCGTAGTGTACAATGCTATGTGATGCCACTTCCTGTTTTGTCAATGGGTGAAATGTCATGTTCCATCGCTACCCGCTATATCACTTTGGGTGACATTACTTCCTGTGATGTCATCAGGGGGTCAAGGGTCGGGTGATGTCACTTCCGCTACCCCTGGCATTTTGGTGAAATGACGTCCCTGATGCCCACTTGTAAATGCACTGGTGCTTCTTATGTGCCAATTCTTTTTGGAAATACAGAATTGTGCTCTGGTGCAAAAGCATGCACCATAATAATGAATTACAAATAATGAAAATGTATGGAACACAAATGCGATATGAAAATCCAGGTACATGTGAACATTCGACATTAATCCACATGCATGTATACAGTACCACAATAAATAAACTGCAGAAATTGGTCTCGGTCGGAACACTCACCACATGTATTGCCTCAAAACTGTGAGAACTCTGCTTCCTGATCGTAAACAAAATGAAACCTTACTCCCAGAATATCCACAGATTGGAGCTTTAACAGCTCAGTATAATAGTAAGACATTGTAACATGCATTCTCGCTGCTTCCAAACCCACAAGTCGTTACTGCAAACTGACTGCCCTCTAAATCTCCTACTACCTTACACTAGCCACAGGCAGCTCCTCTCACGGCAAACCACATGTCTACATATGTATTATTCTTCAAGGAGCTCTGGCAACGCACACCTATTTAGTTTCGTCTCCCATTCCAACCCTCCCAATGTAATGACTAACTCATTCTCAGAGTGGTACAATATATCAGACCTTTGAGCCCCAACTAGAAATAGCACATTCAAGTGTCACCGCCAAGCAATGTTTAATCATATGGGCACTTATTACTCGGGACCTACAGCCTGCACTGATCAACACCTCAGGATTCTCTCCGACCTTTCCCTCCATTGCTCTAACTTTCCCAAACCCCATCTGTTTTCTTTCCATGACATCAAACATTCAGGCCATTTAACACAGAATACTCCTACAGCCATTCCTTGGAATGGGAGGGTAGGTATTTTGATTGTTTGCCATGGGTAAAGGAGAGTCACCTGTTACCTGCAGAGCTTGCTCATGAGACCGTTTCTTTAAGCACCCTCTTCAGGAATGAAAACGATGATGTGAAGGGAATTCTAATTAGGCCCACTTGTTATTTTGGTTTAATTGTAGACTGCCTTGCTCAATACGTTCAATTACTCCACAAAGTAACACAAAGGGCTTTCAAGCAGCTGTGCCATTACTAAGCAATTAGAAACCCACATTCATTCAGATACTGAATCTTCGTGAATTGTAAATCTCCCCCCCTCTTTCCTGTCTTAACTCTCATTAAATGCAAGAAGCGTAAGTAAGTCTTCAATATCGTCCACTTGATGACCTTGTTGCCAATGAATGGCCAGTGGTGTTTTGGGTTCGGTATTCCTCAGACTCAGAAAATGCTCTTGAATACGCATGCGTAGCTGCCTTAACGGTGGTGCCAACATATTGTTTACCACAAACACATTTGATAATATATACAACATGTTTTACAATTGATATGATCCTTAAGAAAACTTACGCTTCTTGGGTGCAATGAGAGTTAAGACAGGAAAGAGGGTGGAGATTTACAATTCAAATTGCGTAAAATGGAAGCTAGAATAATTTGTCTTCTAAGAACTACTGAGTCCGGCTTGAATGCGGAACATGAGATGCATGTTTTTTTATTAAGAATAGTGTACTAAATAATATGATCTAGGAATAACTCATGTATATTTGGGGAAGCCTGTGGGCAGCATTTATGATCCAACCCCTTTGCAGTACACAGAGCACACGATTATTATCAGCAGCCAGTAACTACCCCACTATAACCAATAGAAATACTGTCACAGGTTATAGAACAATACACTTGGAATAATTCCCAGCACCACTCACGATTACAACTGCATCATGCATATCTTTGCACAGCATAATTAGTTGAACATTGATTTATTCTACAGCCATCTTTTTTATGTAGGGTAATTTACTGCCATATTTTAGCATTCATTAGTCAATCATTAACACTCACTTTATTTTCAATGTATATTTGGAGTACACAGAGCTCAAGATTAGTAGCAGTAACCAGTAACTATACCATGCATGCACAATTAATTTGTAATAATTCCCTAGCACCACTCATTATTACATACACCATTATGCATATCTTCGCACAGCATAATTAGTTGAACATTTATTTACTTTACAGCTTTACTTTTCCATGCTGGCTAATTTACAGCCATGTTTCAGCATTTAATAATCAACTATTAGTATTTACATTATTTTCAATGAATATTAGTACACACATATGATTGAATAACATCACACTAGCACGATCACGGCGTACGTGTCATGTTTACATTGTGACATCACATGCAACCGTGCGCGTGATCTCATCACGCGTTACATCATTGTTTAGCGCGACCCGTCGGTGCTATTCATAAGGAATACGGCAACGCGGCCTCAGGTAATGCCAGTACTAACGGAATAGGAGATTTAGGGATCAATCCCTTCTATAGGTAAGCGTGAATTGTCAGGGAATATTCACATGTTAACTTATTAGCGGTTACTATATCGCAAGCTTATTTGCTTTTAAGGGCGCGGGGATATAACCGGAGGATTACTCCCACATACTAAGAAGACACCATATTTGCGGACAGTTGAAAACGCCATTCAAGGTAGGCGCAGCTAAGAAATGTGCACTGCCCTACTACCTATACATTTTACAACTACCAAATACCAACCCTATATTGTACAATTGTATCAACAGGCTTTAAGAGGCACACGTACATCTAAATGGTAAGCATTTATATCTACATTTAAAGGACCATCTAAATATCACAACTTGGTGGCAACACATGCATGGGTAATGTTGTGCCATGCACTTACAATTCTAATATTATCCATATTATTTCGACACATGGGCGATCTCAAAACGTACTCCAAATGGGTGGTCATCGGTGCAGCACGCTTGCTTTCCTCAATGGTACATCAATGCACTTTGATTTCAGTGTTTGTTAGCATACACACGTAAAGAAACTGGCACATTAGCAATTTATGTCTTTTTTGATAATGAATATGAACTGAAATTGTTTTCTTTTAATTTCTTCCATGAACGCTTGTTTAACCTAAACTTCGATCAACCGTTGTGGTATGGTATTTATTATTTCTCTTTATGATTCATTTTTGGTGACATTTTCTGTTTGTTATTAACTAATTATACAATATGATGATAATATTTTTCATTTTGTTTATTTTTGTTACCCATTGACCAAACAACATATTTGTCTGTTAATTAATAGCCTTGAGAACGACCTTCAGGGCCGAAACACGTGTCGGCTATTGTTAAAATACAAAGAAGAACTTTTTTGTGATCTAATGTGTGCACTATATTATTTTCAGCATTAATCCTACAACTGCTACAACAATATCATCTGGATATATGTGTATCTACCCAGAATACTAGTTGCAAGGGCAGTGATAGTCCTTAAGTAGTTCTTAAGATAACTATACTGTCATACGCCATGGTTCACATTATCACATTAAAAGAACTGTTGCCATGGTGCAATTTTCAATATTCTCCACACAAAAACCTCATTTATCATGACAATGTCCATATTACCATCAGTAAATTCAAAATCACTATACCACCTCCCCTTTGCCTTGGCATCAAAATGATATTCCCACTAACAGTATTAGCAGAAATTATCCCACCAAGGCATACACTACTATTATGCACAAAACACAAAGTTCAGTAGTTACAAACAAGACAGTGCAGCAATACCCCCACACATACACACATACATGCAACACACACACACACACACAAGGAGCCACAATGCCATTGATCTATATACATACATACACACATGCACAGACATACACATATTGTGAGGAAATGACTTCTGCCCCACAGGAATGCAAGAATGAGTAGTAGCTAAACTGCCTACATCGCCCTCACACTTCAATAACAAGCAGGAGTGATCCCAATCATACAGTTAAACTAGGCACAGTTAAGAGATATAACTCCTTCACCTTTTGTAGTAACATGGACCAAAGGTAGGTTATACTCTCAATAAGGGGTGAATGTTAAACAACATGTACTACAAAACACTTACAAAAAACCCAACACCAGATGCAAGAACTTTGAGCTGGATACTAAGCAGAGAGGAAAAAGGCAAAACGTCACCACAATGTTTAAAATGATATTCTTCTTGATACGAAAGGTGCAAACATATGGGGGCTTAACCAGTCTCTACGGTCCCAACAAATGGTCCAGGTAGGCTGGGGTCTCCTAACAGTACCTCAATCAATTTGTTGGTGGTTCAACAGCATCAAACCTGGCATCTTGTCATTGTGTGAGCTATTCGGATCAGGTTTGGATGTAGCCAGCTGTGTGGATCCAGATGGGAATCAGGTATCGAGTCAGGTTTGAAGTGGTATGATTCCATTTTCCAACCAAGTGAATAGATGGGTCCACCAGAGTCAGTTTGATGTAGGATCACAGGTCAAAGATGAAGATGCTAGGGGCTTGAGGAATTTCATTGAGATGCTGAGGTGCAAATTCTTCTGAGGTGCAAATTCTTCTGTGGTGGCAAGCTTCTGGTTCAAACTGAAGAAATGTTGTGCTCAGCTGGTGTGGCAGCGAACTGGTTCAATAGCGATTCAAAGAGTTTGAAGAAGCATCACAGGCTCCATTGGTTTGGATGTGTTTGAATGCAGTCAACAAAGTTCAATGAAGTTAGGTGCAGTAGAATTGCAGGAGAACAGCAGGTTGGCTTCTTCATTTCTATGAATCCCAATCCAGGGGGGCAGAGACAAGATAAGTTCTTGATCTCTTTCTCCCAAACTAGGAGAGACTGGTGAAAACCTGCAGGAGTCTTTCACCTTCAGGGAGGTCCTAGGTACCAGGGTAGCTCTCGGAGAGGGAGGTATTGCTCCAGCAACAATTCACCACCAATGAGCCCTTGGAATGGGAAAGGAGCAGTGCTTACCTCCGGCTTGGAACTTTCAATCTTCACCTCATTGGAGGAGGGATCTGGAAAGTTCAACTCTCCAAAAAGGTTCAAATTAAGTATTTTTGCAGTCCAGGAATGAATCAAATAAGGAGTGGGAGATCCACTCTTTTACTGGTAGAATTCCAAGGGCAACTGGATAAACGCAACCCTGACTTAAGCAGTCTAGTCCCTGACCTTAAGAGAATTGGTTGTGGGTTTATCTATATATATATATAAAACATGTAGGTATGTTTCCATACTCAGTTGATGCAATTTCTCAGTGTTAGGTTGCCCTCTGCTGTCCAAATGGCAAAATGCACTCACTTCAACAACAGTTACCATTTTTACAAACAGAATGAGCACAGTTCTACGCTGTCACCTTCACCTTCCACTATCGCAAACATATGGAATTTACTTCTTTCCACCCCCACTTCTCTTCACACAGGGCATGGTGACTCCAGAGTCAATGACCAGTTATTTGCCAGCTCAACATTCCAGTCTCTAAAGAGCAAAACACTGTAGGACGAATGCCTCCTCACAAGCTAAAACTGAAAGTAGGTGCTGTAATTATGCTACTACGCAATTTCATGGCATCACAGGGATGCTGCGATGGAACAAGGTTGACAAGTAAGTGTCTACAAAGACACATCATAGAGGCCGTCTGATCGATGGAACTTAGATACTATTGTTATACCGGGCATGCATCTCATTCCATCTGATATGTTTACCCTTTTCAATGACAATTAATAAGTCACAGGGACCTACATCCCCTTCCTGGAAGCAATAGGTGGTCATTTTAATATTTAAGAAGGGGGACAGAAGTGACCCTATGAATTACTGACCAATATTCACCTTTCAGATATGCTAGAACAGCATATGTTATGCAGGGAACACCTAGTTGTAAAAACTCCAACGCATCCAAAATACTGCATCAAGGATGCTCCTGAGACTAAACAGCCCTGAGAAGCATACACTAGCTCCAAGTAAAAAAAAAAAAACAGATTAACTTCAAATCCTTCTGCATCACCCACAAATCACTACTTGGACAAAGAGCCCAATTCTTCCAAGCAAAAATCAACTGCTACCAACACCATGAAGAGAACTAAGATTAAGCAACAATCTCCAAATTGAAATGGAAAAAAAGGACATTTGGGGAACCTGTCTAATAGCTTACCTATGGAACTGAATCCCAAAGTAGATAAGAATGTTAGAAGACCACACCACTTTCAGAAAATGACTGAAAGCCTGGCTATTCAACTCACGGTGATTAGCATAAAAATGGGCCCCTCCAACAATATCACTGTGGACCAGAGACAATCAAATGACAGCATGGATCCTGGAGCCAACCACACTGTGGAAATGGCAGTCCCCATGTGTGGACCACTGACAGACTTTACATGTGGTTCACATATATGTCACTTGTTGTTTACTGCAGGCTTTGTACATTTTTCATTTTACCAATGTATTGCCAAATGTATTTTCCACCTTGCGCTCTATGTGATCGCATATTTCCTTTTTCCTGCCTATGATTCTGTATTTGGTTACTGCATTGATGCTAAACTGTATTTGCTTTCTTGCACTCTTTATGGGTGCATATATCCTTTTCTCTGCCCTTGAATCTGTATTTGGTTACTGCACTAATTCTACACAGTACTTGATTTTAACATTGCTGACTCACTGCATTTTGTACTTTACATTATGATCTCTATAGGTGCTTGTTTTCTGGTACACTGGACATTGCCTAACTTTACCCTGTGTACCTACACTGTACTGATAGCAGACATTGGGCCTCATTACAAATCTGCTGGTCTGGAATTAAGGGTGCCAGGTGCAACGTACCGGCACCCATTCAAGAGCGGCAGACTACAACTGTGCCTGCTGGGGCTTCTGTCCCGTTGGCACTGGGAACTCAGGCGGCCAAAATATTGTTACAAGTTTACCGCCAACCACAGGTTGAGGCCCATTGTGACCTTAGAGTATGTGTGTGTTTGACCCTGCCTTGCTATGCAGACCTTTGTTGGGTTTCTGCTATTGTGTTATGTCCACTCTGTGCCCCCTACACTCTGTGGGGGGTTGTGGAACCCAATCCATGCTCCTTCCCCAGGACACCACTCCCTCCAGTAACCAGTTCTACCTTTTGCTCAGTTGCAGCCTGGGACTGGCCCCTTTCAACTCTTCTAACAATGTGTGCCCACCAGCACTGCACCCTCTAACTTCCATCTCCACTCCCCTGGGAGCCACACAGAAACTAGTTCTCCCCTGTTGTGGGAATAGGTGGGAGCAGGCTCTGGAAGGAAACATGTCCTACACCCTGTACATATCCTCCCCTTTGGCATGTCACCAAGCATCATGGGGGTGGGTGTGAGCTGGCTTTACCACTTGTACTACACCCTATAGTCCTACCTCCCCTTCTGGCCTCTATGCCCTGGCAACAGCCAGAAACCAGTTCCACATGTTGTGTTCCTGGGTGTGGACAGGCTTTGGAGGGGTAGATCAACAGCCTTATAAGTGGACCGAGGACCTGGGCTCAGCCTATTGTTGGTTGCTGGCAGTGATGTGCTGGCGGATGGGGGCAGAGAAGCTCAGGAGGCCATTTCAGCAAGTACCCTCTCCCTGCCATCCCCTTTCCTCCTCCTTTTCTTCCCTCAATCTGCTGTCCCTTTTCACAAGTAGGGCTCCTGGCCTCTCTGCCTTTGCTTCCACCTGCTTCTTTCTCCTGTCCTCTCTGCCTCTGTTTCCCATATTGCTTTCTCCTGGCCTCGCTGCCCCTGCTTCCCCTGCTCCTTTCTAGTAGCTTCTCTGCACCTGCTTCTTCCTCCTGGCCTCTCTGCCCTGCTTCCCCCTGTTTATTTCTCCATGCTGCTCTGCCTCTGCTTCCCCCTGCTCCTTTCTCCTGGCCTCCTTGCTTCACACAGTTCTCTCTCTGTACCTCGCTCTATGCCCTTCTCTCATCCTCTGTGCCCCCCTCTCCCTCTCTCTCTCTCTGCTCTCAGTTCCTTTCTCTCTATCTTTGCCTCCTCTCTCACTCTCTGTGCCTGCCTCCCTCTCTGCGCCTCTCTCTGTGTCTCTCTCTACCTCTCTTCCTCTCTTTCGTAGTGTCTCTCTCTCTCAGTCCCTCTTTCTCTACATTCCTGCCTCTCACTCTGTCTCTCTCTCTCTCTCTGCCCCTCTCGCTCTCTCTCTCTGCCCCTCTCTCTCTGCCTGTCTCTCTCTCTCTCTCTGTGCCTGCCTCTCTCTCTCTCTCCCTTTCTCTCTTTCTTACCCCGTTCGCTCAAGGCTCAACATCTCTACCAGCCCCCTTCTCCCACTATCTCCCCACTGGCTATTTTCCTCCTCACTCCCCACTCTCTCCCTCCCACCACTCTCGAGCTGCCAATTTGTTCCACAGTCTCCCCAGTCTCTCTCTCTCTCTCTCTCTCTCCCTCCTTCCTCCTCCCCAGCAGTCTTCCCACTTGAAACTTTCACTCTCCAACCCTTCCCTTCCTCCCTTGGGGCCCTTTCTTCCCAATCATCCAATGGTTTTCCCCAGGCCCCAGGTCCAATGCCAGTGGGTGTGCCTAGCTAGTGTGCCTGGCATCAATGCCCCGCCTTGTTACCTCAGTCCAGTGCAGACAACCATCTCTGTCAGGTGTGCCTAACTTACTCTTCTGCCAATGAATCTACTTCACTGTAATAAATCTGTTCCTGATTTCTGCAAAGACTGTGGTGCCTACATTTGTGTTCCCACTTTTTGATGTGGCGTGCCTGTTATTGCCAAAGGGGGGACCCCATCCACATACACAACACACCCTCACCGGGGTCTGTTAATTCCTGGCCCAAAACTGTGACCCTGCCTGGGTTCTACCACCTGCCTTCCCCATTTTGGCCTGCCTCCCACATCCAACACACTGTACTAACCACTACCTATCCCTGCTATGCGCTCCTCTCTTACATACTCCACACATACCTAACATCAACTAACGGGTCAGCCCTACCTCATACAAAACACACAACTCACACAACAGCCATAAGAACACACTGCCACAAACAAACAACCCAGACACTGGACGTTGTCCCCCAGACACAACAACCCCAGTGCACACAATCCAAACACATTCCAAAAAACGACACACACAGGTGCCAGATGCTGCTGGTTCTATAAGTACCAAGAGAAGAGAACAATCTTCATCCTGTATCTCTTCCCTCACTAACCTACCCAACCCTCTTTCTTACAGAGTCACATGAGCGCCTGGAGACCATGCTTAACAAAACATAACATAACATCAGGTTCAAAGCGATTTGTGCTGTAGGAAGTGTGGGAGACAGGAAGGAAAGAGATGTCCTTCCAGACAAAATCAAGATGGTGGAACCCAAGGCTGCAAAGCGCCCTCTTAGATTCCTGTTTTGAAGGACAGCTCGGGCTGAGGGGCTGTCCTGCTGTAGAGAGGCGTTACCCAACCAGAAAAAGGATCAGACTAGAGGCCTATTATATCAGTCTCTTATCCTGCTGTTTTCTGGCTGGCAGAGACAGGCTGCCTGATCAGAATACACACAACCCTTCCGCAGCTGACCTGAGCTCACAGTTTTGATATGTGCATGATTCAAATCATTCAGATGTGTCAATAATACACATGTGAATTGCCAGCCACGATATCCATGTCATTTGTGTCCAGGCAATTTAGTGTAATGAAAAAGCAATGTTCTAAAATAAAAACGAATCATGATGTTTCTAAAAATTAATTAATCAATGTTTTCCATTGCCATTCATGTTTACTTCTTTCTGAAATACTTGTCCATTATCAATACGTTCATTATTTAAAGGTGAGCCTTGGGGCCCAGCCTTCACCCTGGGGAAAGGCCAGCACATGTGAGGCTTCGGCGACTGCCGTCTCGTTTCAGTTTTTATTTTCTCATAGGAATCCTCTGTAGGAGAAACCAAGTGAGGGAAAGCCCATTCATGTTTGCTATTTTTCTCTCACCCTGTGAATGGCTCCTAGTGTAGAATATGAAACCAAGAGCAAGCCTTTAATTAGATTTCCCAGCCTGGGGTGAAGAGAGCCCGACCGTGAGTGGTATGGATTGATTGGCTGGAAATACTAATAAGAAGCTGGGCACTAGCTGACCTTTATTAGAGCAAAACATGCGAAAGAGTCTGTTCCAAGCCACTGTCGCTGGTGGTGCACGATGAATTGTGTTTTCATTAATGTCAATTATGAATGTCAGGTGATAATTACAGAATAACATTACCTTAAGCTATGCTTATGATGAGAGCAGAAAATGTTCCATAATTGAACGTGCTGATTACATTTATCGAAGTTTATAGATTCGGGAACATTTGGAAGCTTAGGCCATTAGGAATTTTAAACACATTTCAAATGTGATATTTGTACATTTCACCCACACAGATTGGATCAACTCTTCTTGCAATATTGTAAAATGTTAGAACGAATATATTAACATTTTTGCATAAGACCACTTCATGTAAAGCATGAATTAGATATTGTAACCATACCTTCACTGCCCTGGCTAGGGGCAAAAGGTAGAGATTATGACCGAGGATTAGTTAAAGGCAAGAAAATTCAATGTTCCGTTTAAACGTTGCAATCATTGGCTGAATATGAAGCCCCTGGTAGCTGTACTCTGGAGCCAATAGGAGCAAGCCTTCCAGTAAGGGCTGATGTAGCAATCTAAGCATGACCATGAGTGCCGAACTGAGCACACTAATGCTGGGCACACTTCCCACCCGCAGGGGAGTTGATATATTCGTTAGATCTCGCGATATTCAGTGGCAGGCTGAATTCTCACCCAACTCAAGTTCGGCAGCAAATCAGCTCAGAGGTTTGGCAGGTGAATCTCAGAGCCCTAGATTCTCTTGGGAGGGTTAGTGTCCGTATAGCAGGCAGAGTTCTTGGTCCTCATTGGGTTGTTACAGCAAGGAACACAAACATTCTCACTAACTGAGAGCAGGAGAAATGCACACATTGTCATTTGTATTATGCTTGTTTTGGTGAGTTACTTAAAATCTTACTCGCACTTTGAAAATGTGTTTTTAACTTCCCTTCCTCTACCTTTCCTTCTTCCACCACAAAAAGAAAAATAAGAAGAAAGGAAATACTTCATGAAATCCCTTGTGAAAAACCTTTGGGACACAGTTTGAGATTATTTTCATAACCCCCCCCCTTCATATGATAACAGACAAAAAGAAACCCTTGTGTAAACTTGCACCACCTTTATGAATGCGTTTTAATCCCTTTCCCTTATACCTTACAGTAAAACAGTATAACCTTTGTAGGGAAACCTATGTGTGACAAACACATTTTAAAAATAATTGTTTAAACCCTGTGTCCCATGTGAAAAAATGTATGCGACACCCCCTTGGTGTTTTGTAAGCCCTTTCACTTTCACATTCTGCCTCTTGCAGAAAAAAGAAGAAGCACTTTAAGGACCTCGTTCTGAATTTGGCAGAGTGGTAAAAGTGGGGTGGTAATTCCATTACTGTGTATTTCTTGTTGGCGGTAACGGAATTACTGCTGTTTTTCCCACTCTGCCAAATTCCAAGTTTGGTGTTGAGGTGGAGGATTTGCCGTCGGCATCATGCAGGCCGTAAATCCCCCACTTTAAATCTAGAAATCAGTGGAATTACCGCTGCAGAATTACTGCTGGCAGCAAATAACCCCTTGGAGTCCCTGCACTCCAGGCTAACACCACCCTTCCACCACTTGCAATCCAATGTTATACTCATGGAACCAAGTGACAGTAACAGTGCTTGCAGTTATTCTCCAAAGACCACCATAGAGTCCCATGGACTCAGAGGTGTAGCCAGGATTGTCTAGCAAGTTGGGCCTGAAGCAAACGTAGTTGGGCCCACTGCCGCGACATTGACATCTGTAAATGCCCGCACCGTGCTGCTGAGTGGGCATTTACAGATTTTGGGTGGTACTTGCCCGCTCAGTCCCTACCCTGTCTACGTCTCTGCATGGACTCCAGGAATGGGAGCTAACACCACCCTACCACCACTTGCAATCCCGTGGGAAACCCATGGGACCATGTGGCAGTAACAGTAACTGATGCTGGTGGTAATATAGGAGAATGTCTACCGAATCACTTCTAAACTTGGAATGAGAGCCTTTCTACCTTTGCAAAAATGTTTCCCTTATTGCCCCCTCAAAAGGTACTATGAGCAAAGAAAAGCATTGACTGGATCTCTTTTGGACCAGAGCTAGTCATCTTCAGATGAAGAGGTGGAAAGAATTGGGATAGATTTGTTTGAGAGCATTTTTTGTGTGAATTTTAAGCATGTGAATCCATGTTCATAATTTCTTTTTTCACTGTGCTGTGAAGTTACTTGAAGTCGTACTCCTGCTTTGAGATGCAATTGCAATGGATGTTTTTCTGAATCCATTTCTCTTACATTTCTCCCTTCCTCTTCAAAAAGAAAAAGAAAAAGAAACCCCAAAAAAACATTGTTAAAACCCTTTATGAAGACATTTGTGACACTGCTTGTGACTTGTATGACCTTTCCCTTAACCTTCCAGCTTCCACCTAAAAGAAGATGGTTGTTGGGATAGATGTGGTTGCAAATGCAAAGCCAATTGACAGTGAGGCTGACACCTCTTTTGTGAACATAGACGTGGCATTCAAGGATGACTAACATGGAGAGCTTTCCAGCGATGTCTCGCAGTCTGCATACCGCAGCACCAGAATCCCAGGGCTGCACAAATAAGCGCTCTGTAGTATGCCCTGGCTTCCGGCACCACGGTATGCAGAAAGCTGAAGGAACATGGAAGAAGGCAGCCGGAGACCAGAGCCCGTAGCAGGTACACGGGGCAGGGGGTGGGAGTGGGTGGTCGGACAGAGGGTACCACATAGCAGCTGGGGATTTGTGGGGAACCACAGACTAGGAACGGGAGAGGGCCGCACACTAAACTTTGCCCCAGCGACTGCAGCCTTTTGTGCTGCAACCCGCGGGGGCAACCTTTTGTGCTAGACCCGTAGCCATAAAACCCCAGCGATGAAAAGAAACAACAAGAGGAAAAGGAAGAATAACAGGAAAGTAGCATGAAATCGTTAAGGGATGCTCATAAACTGATCCTAGAGGAAGCAGTGACAGAATATGGGTTTCAAATGGAGGAGAATGTGTCGGGCATGCAGATGTACAGGCAGTAATTGAGGAGATGTTGCAATGGGAGACTGATGGTGAAGTATGGAGGGAAGGAAGAAGCCACCACCTGTAGTTATAGTAATAAGTTTGGTTCATACAATGTTATCGTGTTGGAAGGTGCATACCAGTAACCACAATGCACAATGTGGTTATTGGAAGTAAGTGGGGAAGCACTAAGAAATCTATTTTAAGTTATAAATAGGTCAGTTTTCAAGAAAGGCTAGAGCAAGGTGAAAAAAGTTACACAAGTCCAACGTACGCACTAATAACATCAACTCTGTTGCTAGATTCTTTAATGAGAGACATGTAGGGTATTTTGTGTAGATTTGGGCCTAGCGGTATTTTCTTACCACCAAGAATAAAAGTAATTTAGCAACAATCACCCCTTGTATTCAGATTGGGTTTGGTATTATGGTGGTATCTTGGCTATGCATTATTTCAGTACACAGATACATTTAGTTGGTATGCATTTCATAGTGGTATAGTGATGAGCATAATTTCTTTGTTTTATTTGTGGCCCCAACCTACAAAACCCCTTTCTTTTGCTTAGACTGTTCTTGTGATTTCTAGAGGCCTCAGGCTTCTACATTATTCAAGAACAACACATTTTCATATGAAGTTCCACATATGGCTGTTATCACTGATTTATCTACACCAGTGAGCTATGCTTCCATAAAGTATTCACAATAACATGTGGTATAATCACTAATTTATTTACATTAGTGAAACTATTTCCAGAGGCCTCTTTCTCTGCTGACTCATGTACGTCCAACAGACTATCAGATTGTGTTCCACTTAGAAGTCACACACACATACACTGAGTGGAACCACGCACACAGCTATTTATAATTACTCATAACATAACTTTTTCCACATGGGATGCTTGACATATATTACCTAATAACCTCCCCTTTTATCAGGTGATATGGGCTAACTGTACCAGAGAAAAACAGAAGCAAATAGAAGCCTTTACACGGATTGTTTTTTATATCAATTTAATTTTAAAATCATACATTACCAGTTTTGGGAGGCAGTCTTTTCTAGAATAAACATAAGAGAAACATAAGAGAAGCAATTGCAAAATACATGCCATTTCATTAGATTCTTGGCAACAATAAAAAGAACAGTGCATCAGTTGACTTGCATTTCTGAATAGCAACATTAGAACACAGCTATCGCTACGCTGCCTGATTGAAATAGCTTTCATTCACACACCGCATTCTTGCTTTGTTCAAGATAATTACCAGCACAATTGTAGCAGATCAGCACGCAAACTCCCTGGACAGGTCGCCTTCTTTAAATGGTTCGTGCCTTCCCTTTGTAACACCCGGCGAGGACATGCAGTTCCAATCTGCAATCTTTGGTCCTCAAACCGGTGCCAATTGACTGGAATCTCCAGCCTGTGAAGGTCAGCAATACACTGGAACGACGCCCCTCAATCAGGCAGCCCCACAGCAACTCCCCTCAGGCTTCTCACCCAAGCTGTGTAAAAATGTCCACTGCCTTTCTCTCTCTCCGAGATTCTTTAGGAAAACTCTGTTACAGCCCTTAAGATGACGTGTCACCAATCAAAATACACAATAATCTATCCTCCTCTTTCAACAATGGCTTGGCTTATACGGTTTTAGAAACTGTATCTACTCATTTCCTGGCATGCAGATTTCGCATCCAGCTAACACAGTGAACAAAGAAGAAAAAAAAAATGAATCCAAGTGCACGTTTAAAATGACTTTCAGAGCCTGTCTTTTCCACCTCATTTTGCACTGGAGAACACATTATGATGTTATTTGATTAGAATCATGTTAGTTCTGTTAATTATATTATTTCATTAATCCTCTAATGTGTCACCTGCAACAGAGGCATTTCAGGAGAGAGAGAAGAAAAAAATGTGTTTTTAAATGTGTTAGAAATTGCTGTGTTTTTGACTGAGTAGCCTGTCTTCATTTACATGTCCATGTCACATTGGCAACACATGGCTTGCTGTACCACATTATAGCAATACATTAATTCCATGCAATGGTGCTGTGCTCCCAAAACACGCTAAATAATCCTACATGTCCCCTTTTTTCTGAGAATTTTGGCAATGGTCCAAGCCACAATTGGAAGAAATCCAACTTGCTCCCTTTCTTCTTTTTAAAATGTAACAATCCAATACAATTAATATTCATGTGTGAAAAATGAAAATTGAAAAATCACTGTTCAATCATCATAATATTAAAATTCATTTTTGAGTCCATCAGTTCTTATAAAATGTTCTATATTTTTCTTCCCAATGGAAGTGTCCATAGTCCAGTGTCTTACTTGTGTACTTGAGTTCAATCACAAAATAATAAAATAAAACAAATAACTAAAACAAAGAATTAACATAACAGATTAAAATAATTAATTAAAATAATAAATACGTGGAACTCCATGCTCCAGGACACTTGTCTGCCTCTGATATGTCCCGACCAGCGATGTCACATCATTTGGTTCATTCGGGTAATCTTCCATCTTGGCACTCTTGGATCCTTTCCCCATAGGAGTCATCACTTTTTGGCATTCCGATTACTTTGTCTTCACCTCCACCCGGAGGCAGGCATCATTCGATCTTCATCCAGGGGACTCCAGGACTCCATCATCTCCCGTGACCTCCGGCCGGTACAAATATGTTAATATTCTAAACCAAATAGAAAAGAAACAAATTAAGTACAATACTAACTTCACCCTTTTGCCAAAAATAAAACATGCTTTATATTTCGCCCTTTTTCCTCCTGCTTTCTGAAATTAAACATAGGTTAAAGAGAAAACAAACATACATAAAACAGCATTCAATATTTAATACATTTTCACACCAATTCCATAAATTTTAGTTTCCATTTTTTTATATATATATTTACATATATTACACTGTTTATGTGCCATTATCATAATCAACCATCTTTATTTAACTTCTCTGCCACTACTATTGACTAGACCCATTCACTTTACCTTTTTATGTTCAAGGGACTTTATCTGCTTGTACACGCTCAAGTTGTTTAATCTCATGTTTAGGGTGACATGGTTTAATTTGATTCACGTGAACAAACTGCTCTGTTGCTGTTTCACCTTCAGTCTTCAAAATTTTATAGACCACAGGAGAGACCTTATCTATAATTTGATATGGCCCCTGCCAGGCTGCTAGAAATTTGGAATTTTTCTGTTTACCTTTTCCATCCAAAATTAAATTTATACACCTGATCGCCCACACAATATTCCTTTACTGATGTCTTTTTATCATAATATAACTTTGCACTCTCAGCAGATCTTTCTAAAATGTTCTGTACAAAAGCAAATGCATGTTGTAAATGCTTCCTCAGTTCATCAATGTATTCATGAACTGTGGATGCGCTCATAAGTGTTTGCTCATGTGTCCTGTATAGCAGGTGTTGTGGTAACATCATTTTCCTACCTGTTAAAACTTCATGAGGGCTAATACCTGTTGCTTTGGCAGGAGTTGATCTGATTGCCATCAGAACCAAAGGTAAGCGTAAATCCCAGCTGGAACCTGCTTCTGCCACGAATTTCTTTAAAATGTCCACAACAGACCTATTGCTTCGTTAAATTCAACCTGAAGAAGCCGCCCCATATGCGATATGTAGCTTTCTCTTCACACCCAATATTTGCCATACCTTACTCATTAGAGCACTTGTAAAAGGACTTCCTCTGTCTGATTCTATTCTTTTTGGCAACCCAAATCTTAAAAACACATGGTTCACCAGCAATGTGGCTGCTGTTTGCGCACTACAGTCTGGTGCAGGAATACACTCAACCCACTTTGACATCAAACACACCACACTTAAAATATAACGGTTCCCCCTGCTCGACCTCTTTACAGGCCCTACATAGTCAATTTGCAAATCTGACCATGGAAGAGTTAGGCCCCTTTTCATTAATGGAGCTCTATGCATTGGTGAAGCAGGTTTAAATTGGGCACATACTAGACATCCTCTAGTATATAATTCTACATCTTGGGACATATGTGGCCAATAAGCATTATCTTTTAGTATTTCCATTGTTTTCTGTGAGCCTCTGTGGCCTGCAGTTATAGCATCATGCGCATGGTGTAGCATTAACCCTCTAAATGAAAGGGGTACCACCCACTGTATTTGTCCTGTTATGGACTCTCTAATCATGAGTCCATCTTGTAGTCTTATTCTTATTTTTTTTTAGGATCTATCAAATGATTATAATAGATTCTTAAAATTCGATCATTCTTTTGTGCCTCAATCAGATCTTGGTCTGGTGTATCATAACTCCACTGTACCACTGGTTGATCTGTTTCCATTGTTGCTTTAGAACGTTTTACTGCATCAATTTGTATTTCACCCAGTAAATGTTCAATAGGTAGCAATTCTCCCATCACCGCCCCAATTTTAGCCAGGTGATCTGCCTTATCCTTTCCCTCCTTATCCTCTCCTGGAGTTTTCAAATGCCCACGAATTTTCCTCCAGTATGTTGTTAAATCATTTTCTGATACCAATTTGTCTATGGCTTGTATCATTTTTCCATGTTTAAGTGGCTTTTTGTTGTATGTAATCATGCCTCTCGCTTTCCAGCCAGGTAAATATTCCACAAAGCTATTCCGTGTGTAATCAGAATCAGTCACCAGGACAATTTCACTGAATTTATTATCAACTGCAGTAGCAATTGTTTTATAAATGGCTGCCAATTCCGCTACCTGACTGCTCCTAGCACCAATTCTCATCCCTATACTCGGGATACCTTCACACTTCAACCAGACATTCCCTATTCCTGTCACTAATTGTTTATCACTGTCATTTTCAATGTTAAAGGCACAACCATCAACATATACAGTTGGCAAGTCTTTGCATGTTTTTTCATCAAAAGCTTTGTGTGGTGATTGTTCAAATTCCTGCCAATTAGGTTCCACTTCTATTTCATTTGATACTGGTTCAGCTGCACAGTCATGTAAATCTGCTAAACCTTGAGCAATTGGGCTTTTTTTATTTTGGCCATATCTCACTTCTACAGGAAAACCCCATAATGCTAGCATCCATGAAGTGATTCTGGACTGTGCTAGATTACCTGAACTAATTATTTTACACTCTAAAAACTGCAAAGGTTGATGATTTGTCTCAATAATTACCTTTTCTCCATGAACAATGTGGCGGAAATGTTGTAGCGCCCACACAGTGGTTAATAGGGCCTTTTCACATTCATTGAATTTAATTTCAACTTGGGAAAATGCCTTACTTGCATATGCAATGGTTTTGTGATTCAAATCATGTTTTTGTGATAACACTGCTGACATACAATGTTCAGAGAAACCTATTTCTATAAAGAAATTCCTGTCCTTTATGGGATATACTAAACATGGTGCCTTTACAAGACATTCCTTTAATTTAGCCACTGCCTCAGACAGCTCTTTTTCCCATTTCCAGGGTGTATTCAGTTTAAGTAGTTTAGTCAATGGTTGAGTGATTTCAGCATAATTTTCAATGAACTTTCTGTTATAGCCTGTCATTCCTAATAAACTTTTTACCCCTTTCACATTTTTAGGATCTTTTAGTTTCTGTCTGGCCTCTATTTTCTTCTTTTGTGGCTTTAGTCCATGTTCAGTCACTTCATGGCCTAGAAAATTCACCTTTTTCTTGCACCATTGTGCTTTTTGTAAAGATACTTTGGCACCTGCTTTCTGCAATTGGCCAAGATCATGTCTTATTTCATCAAAATGGCTTTTCAAGCTATCATTTTTTATCAGGACATCATCCACATAAATTATGGTTCCTCTTTCTGCTGCATCAGGCATAGCCTTCCTCAAAAATAGGCCAAATTCACTCCCACTATTGACGTACCCGAATGGAGTTCTAACCCATGCGTATTGAGTCTTATGAAATGAAAAGGAAAATAAATTCTGTATCTCCTCTGCCAATGGCACACACCAATATCCAGAGGTGAGATCTAATGTGGTGAACACTTTTGAACCATGTACCTGAGCTAATCCCTGATCAATGAATGGCAGTGGCCATCTGGATACTGGCACTCTTTTATTTAACTCTCTCAAATCTGCACACAATCACCATTGACCGTTTGGTTTTAACACACCTAAAATAGGTGTATTGGATGTGCTATGAATGGGCCTGATGATTCCCCGCGACTCCAAATTTTTTATAATCTCTGCCAATGATTCTAAACATGCTAGCGGTAGTCTATACTGGCGTACAAATACTCGGCTTCTGCTACACCCTTCTGGATTTGTGGCCACATGTAAATTAGTTTGAGCGCAATCATAAGCATCTTTTGCGAATACATCTTTAAACTCCATAAATATCTTCCTCAATTCATTCCTATCCTCCTCGTTGTCACATGCATACGCTAATAAAACCTGCTCCTCTACCATTTTGGAGAATTCTGGAAAATGTTCCGGCATGGGAATCTCGGCGCTTTCCTCTAATTGTGTGGCTGTGTCTCTTTGTAAAGCTGCCACATTTAAATGATTTTCTATTTCATTTTCATTTAAGTTGAATGTTATGCAGTCCTCTTGATGACAGCACACTGTCATCACTTGAATCATAAGGGTACACAGAATGAATTTTAAATATCCCTTTGGGTTGAGAGTCCAGGTATTCTGGCAATTCACCCTTAGCATCTGCATACTTTTCAGGGATATTTCCAATCACCATGCTATTTAGATCAGCTGTGTAATGTGATTTTTGTATGGCCATTCCTACTGGGGAGTTTTCCTCTAAATGAATATTCTGATAACCTTTATTATTCACCATAATTTTTAAAGACCCTTCACCCACATCTACCAATGGAATGTATTCATAATCCAGGCCTTGCTGTCTTACGGATTCATTCAGACATACAAATGCATCAGAATCTTTCATCTGCTGTCCATTTTTGCATTTCAGTGTTATTGCAAACTGCTTTGTGAATGCAGGGATAACAGTATCTTTCCTCATTTGTAATTCAATTGCATAAGGGACCAGCTGTGCGCAATGATAAGCCCTTCTTTTGTCTTCAAATTCAGGTGCCGGCCCACCTATGCGTGACCATATCTTTTGATTAAGGAAATCTAGCACCATACACATCCTGTGCATGATGTCATTGTCCATGTAAAAGTCATTTTGTGTTCCTCACACTATCCAAACATTATGGTAAATTGTTTTTTGTCCAATGCTAATCTTCAGCATGCATCGACCGGCAATTCTGTTTTCAAAGTCTGGACCATCCAAATCAGAGACATACTGGTTTTTAATCCTAAATTTCAGGATCTCTTCCCTTTCCATTATTTTTTGCAACAATTTCTCATTAATAAAGCTCCTTCCCTGTTCAAGCGCTAAAGTGGCTTTTATTGTTTTAGAATAGTCATTTATCCCAACATGAACCCATGGTTGTTCATCTTCCATGTGTATTTCAGCAAGAGTGGTAATGTGTTTTTCTGAACCTGCTCTAGGATCAGTATTCTGTTTGCATGTCTTCTCTTTTAAATAAAAACGTAAGGTGTGCTCATCTATGGCAGTTTGCCATTCTTTCCTTGGGTCTAAGTATATTTGTACAGGTAATTTTTTATTTTCATTCTGCATCTTGTCTTGACACATTAATATAACAGTGACGCTAGGTACGCAACTATTCTGGAGATACACCTCCACTGCATCATTTGTTTTTGCAGCGGTGTGACAGTCATTTATATTCCTGTTTTGTGATTTTAGTTTCTTAGGTCTCAATGGTTTTTTGGTTAAGGACCACAGTACTACATTCACCCCATCTATGAGCGGAGATAATCTTTTCAGGCAATCTGTTCCCATTAGAAATGGAATATCACAAATGGATGTGACCAATTCCTCCTGTTTCATTCTGTGTTTACCTATCTTTATGTCAACCTCAGTGGCGCCTATAATAGGCACCTCCTCCCCATTAAAATTATGCACTGGACCTTGATTCTCCTTTACTATGATCTGAATCTGCGGGGATCTCCCTTCATTGATACTCTTCACTAATTCTTTAGACATAATTGTGGCCTGTGCGCCAGTGTCAATCATTGCAAATATATGGCATTTTGCTTCCACAATGATGGGAGCATAATACCTGTCTTCAACTTCCTCTAACACACATAGGAAATGCGAATTCTTACTGATTTCAGGGCTCACCTTTCTCAGGCCTTTTTCACTTTTGGCTAAGCACATCGGTAAATGGAAAGACATTTTTCCCTCCTTTTTGCTCATTCCTGTGTGAGAGACTTTATTCATTTCCCCATGTTCAGAGGTTTTTTGGAGTGTGGCCACCGTTCCCCCATCCATCCAGGTATCATCAGAGGTCACACTACAACCATCCAACTGAACATGTGTAACAACATCACTTGGAAATTTGTCATTGTCTAATTCTGTGCATTGGTGATTATCCATTATGGTACCAGCCCTTTTAACCTCTTCAAAAATATGTGGATCAAAGAATTCTTCAGGTGATTGACCTGTACCCTCCTTTTGAGCATTTCTTTTTCCTGCCTGTGTTTGGTCATTGTTTGGATTGCCCAGGGAAGGAGCTATAGCATCGCTACTTACTCCCGGTTCACTGGTATTCCCCATGCATGAGTCATTTTTCTCAAACCTGTCTCTTTGTTCTTTTGGGTTTTCAAGTTTTCCTATTTCATTTGTACATATCGCCAATGTTTGATTTAGTTCTAGGTTAAACCGTACCTCTATTTTAGAAGTATTTGCAATTTCTGTTACATGTTCATGTACTGGTATTTTCACTTTTAAATCATTAGGCATCTCAGAGTCATTATGCAAAATTACATCAGAGCAAACTGTCTTTTCGGCGCTGCAGGTATCATAAGTACTTAGTCACTTTTCAGAAGCCCCCGATCATTGCTATGGCCATCTGCCCCCTCCTTTGATGACTGTTTTTGTGTTGTGCAGAGCTTTCCTATTTGCTCAGCCAACATTTTCACTTGGGCCTCGAGGCACTGGAATCTTTCCATCTCTCTAGAATCCTCTCTCTGTGGCCTAGATCGATATTGGTTGTTTTCTCCCTGATTGGATCTATTCTGATACCTCTCAGGAGAATGATTTCTATTGGGATGGTTCCTGAACTCTTGATTCATTTGCGGAGGGGAGCGGGTGCACCCATCCTTTGGTTGTAGTCCCCTGGTGGGGAATCATTGTACTGACGTGAAGTGTAGTTCATATTCTGTCTCATGTCTTGTCTCTCAGGTTGTGGGTACTGGCCCCTATGTTGATTCCCATTATCAGCAGATCGATCCACATATCGGGGTCTATCCTGATTACCATATATCATGGTATTGGGATCAAATCTGCTTTGTGTCCCCAATGTCTGAGAAGGACCATCATTTCTTTGATCCTGATTTTGTCTCTGGTTATTGTTCATACCTGACTTATCAGGTCGATAGCCTGCCCGGGGCCTATCTCCTAAGTACCTGGGGCTGATGTAACTCTCCCTATTATTAGGATCATGTGATTGGAACATTGGTGCAGTGTGTGATGACCTTTGTTGATTACCCCTCTGTTCAGGTGCCAAATTATTTTTACTTGGACTTTGAGCAGACTCAAGGGACATTTTGGCTGACCTGATTTCCATCACTGTTGCTGAGGGTTCTTTAGATTTAGGTCTAGTATCTCTCATTGTATCACTTTCTCTACCCTGACAATAGAGTACCTCATATAGTTTTGTGATTTGGTGTACAATCCATTCTAGGGACTTGTCACGGTCAAATTCACGGACCAATTGGGATATGATGTCTTTCTGCAGCCCATAGAAGTAGGCAGTTTTAAACTCATTGGAATTGGGGTCAAAAGATACATCAAAGCGAGAAAATGCTCTTTTTAAGTCTTGTAAAAACTGGCGAGGGGATGTATTAGGCCCAGCAGTGATTGTGTAAGCAACTTTCTTTGCCTCCTGCAATGACTGGAAAGGAGAAAAATGACGCCTGATCTCTTTTTCGAACTCCGCCCATGTCATATTCTGCTGTTCATTCAATCCTCTTATAATACTGGCCGTCGGGCATCTAAAGTTAAATGAAAATATTGCCTGTACTGTTCCTTAGGTATCTGGAGTGCTTTAAAAATGTCATGAACCGCTTCTAAGTGATCCTAAATGCAGCATTCCCCTCCTTTTTTAAATGGTTTGATCAGGGCTTTAATGGATTTCATTATCTTTATGGGGTTACTTGTTGCAATGCATGGAATTGCACTACTTGGTGAATCAACCCTGGTTTCAGGTGTATGGGATTGGTGGCAGCCCCCAATGGGAGTATCAAATCCCCCAAGGGTGCCGCAACCAAGTTCAGTCACCGGCCCAGTCACTGGGGCACTAGCCCTTTGGGTAGAAATAGAATTCACCTCAACTCCATTGAATGTGGTACCCTGCCGCCTCTCCTGGGACATGGGAATGCACATTTGCTGTTCTAAGTCCTTACACTTTTTAAGGCGCCTGTTTGCTTCGTTTTGCAAATAGTTGTTTTCATCACTCATTTTATTAATTACCTCCTGCATGTCGCACATTTGCATTTGGCACTCATTAAATTCTTTATTCCTCTTGTCTCTTTCTTAGAGCATTTTAACAATTTCTTGTTCCGCATTTTAGAGGTCACTTTCTTTCTCATAATGTTCTTTTTGTAAAATCTGCATCTCTGACACAACCTCATCTATATCTTGTCTAATGGGTTCCACCAATGCTTTTAAGTGTACAAATTATTGTTCACTGTCCTCAAATTGTTTCTTGCTTTTGGACAATTGAACATCAACATCTCTGCATTTTAACTGCATGTCTTTTTGGCATACATCCAATTCTGCTCTTAACATTTCCTGATTTGTACTTGCCCCATCTAAGTCAGTCTTTAACCTGTTAATTAGCTGGGTGTCATTTTCTTGTATTCGCAGGGACCTATTCAAAATAAACCAGATTTTGGCACATAGCCGTATCAAACAGTCTTTTTCTGCATTTTTATCGGCTGCATTTAATAACCTTAGAAGGCAGACCTGAATTATGCTGCCTTCTGCAAAAATATTGTCTAGTTTTTCTTTCTGCACCTCACCCTGAATGCGGTCATGCCATTCTGAGGTACTGTTTGATGACCACGTCCCATGTGCGAATAACTTTGCCTCTAAATATTGCACTAGGTCTGAGAATGTGGTTTCCCTTTGTGACATTCTGAAATTCGTTTTTAGTGACACACTGTTATTATGAAATGGGTTCCCTTTAATGTACGGATGGCGGTGTGAGACACACTTGCCACACCCAGTAGGTGCTCTATGGTCACTTTCCCGGCCAATGCATCATTAATATGTAGGTTATTTTGTGTAGATTTGGGCTTAGTGGTATTTTCTTACCACCAAGAATAAAAGTAATTTAGCAACAATCACCCCTTGCATTCAGATTGGGTTTGGTATTATGGTGGTATCGTGACTATGCATTATTTCAGTACACAGATACATTTAGTTGGTATGCATTTTGTTGTGGTATAGTGATGAGCATAATTTCTTTGTTTTATTTGTGGCCCAACATACAAATCCCTTTCTTTTGTTTAGACTGTTCTTGTGATCTCTAGAGGCCTCAGGCTTCTACATTATTCAAGAACACCACATTTTCATATGGAGTGCCACATATGGCTGCTATCACAGATTTACATACACCAGTGAGCTATGCTTCCATAAAGTATTCACAATAACATGTGGTATAATCACTAATTTATTTACATTAGTGAAACTATTTCCAGAGGCCTCTTTCTCTGCTGACTCATGTACGTCCAACAGACTATCAGATTGTGTTCCACTCAGAAGTCACACACACATACACTGAGTGGAACCACGCACACAGCTATTTATAATTACTCATAACATAACTTTTTCCACATGGGATGCTTGACATATATTACCCAATAACCTCCCCTTTTATCAGGTGATATGGGCTAACTGTGCCAGAGAAAAACAGAAGCAAATAGAAGCCTTTACACGGATTGTTTTTTTTCATCAATTTAATTTCAAAATCATACATTACCACTTTTGCGAGGCAGTTTTTTCTAGAATAAACATAAGAGAAGCAATTGCAAAACACATGACATTTCATTAGATTCTTCGCAACAATAAAAAGAACAGTGCATCAGTTGACTTGCATTTCTGAATAGCAACATTAGAACGCAGCTATTGCTACGCTGCCTGACTGAAATAGCTTTCATGCACACACCGCATTCTCGCTTTGTGCAAGATAATTACCAGCAAAATTGTAGCAGATCAGCACGCAAACTCCCTGGATAGGTCACCTTCTTTAAATGGCTCGGGGCTTCCCCTTTGTAACACCCGGCGAGGACATGCAGTCTTTGGTCCTCAAACCGGTGCCAATTGACTGGAATCTCCAGCCTGTGAAGGTCAGCAATACACTGGAACGACACCCCTCAATCAGGCAGCCCCACAGCAACTCCCCTCAGGCTTCTCACCCAAGCTGTGTAAAAATGTCCACTGCTTTTCTCTCTCCCCGAGATTCTTTAGGAAACGTCTGTTACAGCCCTTAAGATGACGTGTCACCAATCAAAATACACAATAATCTATCCTCCTCTTTCAACAATGGCTTGGCTAATACCGTTTAGAAACTGTATCTACTCATTTCCTGGCATGCAAATTTCGCATCCAGCTAACACAGTGAACAAAGAAGAAATAAAAAATGAATCCAAGTGCACGTTTAAAATGACTTTCAGAGCCTGTCTTTTCCACCTCATTTTGCACTGGAGAACACATTTTGATGTTATTTGATTAGAATCATGTTAGTACTGTTAATTATATTAGTTCATTAATCCTCTAATGTGTCTCCTGCAACAGAGGCATTTCAGATGAGAGAGAAGAAAAAAAAATGCGTTTTTAAATGTGATAAAAATTGCTGTGTTTTTGACTGAGTAGCCGGTCTTCATTTACATGTCCCTGTCACATTGGCAACACATGGCTTGCTGTACCACATTATAGCAATACATTAATCCCATGCAATGGTGCTGTGCTCCCAAAACACGCTAAATAATCCTACAGACATCATCCAAAAAGTCAGATGTACCTGAAAGTGACCAACATAAAAGCACCGACCATCAACATTAAACACATGTTGGCTCCAAGAAAGCCCTACTGGCTTGACAGATTAGACTTAGTGGTACTCAGGCGACGTGAATGAGGATTGAAATTTATATTATTACTTGCAATCATCACACCAGACGGTACGCTGAATGTATTTGGCGTGTTGTCCTACAGTATACATGAATTCTGTAATACATGAATTCGTAACATTGTATGTTGTTTGGTAATATACAGTGATGTTATGACTCACTGCTTCTATATAGCATATGCTTTGCAAACAACAATTAGATCAACATGTATTTTTTCTTGTATAGCAATATTTTTATCTTAATTACTTTGTAATAGGGCCCATAGCTCCTAATGCAACAGTATCGTTGTCCAACCCGAATTCTATGATAGCCACCTAAATGTTAGATTATTATTACTCAACATAACTCTCTATAACAATGCGTGTGTTTATATATTCCACTGCTAGTCCATTAACTACATGCTATGGTGTATTGCTTTCTTGTTTGTTTCATTATTAAGAATTTATTTGAAAATTGGAATATCTCCATGCAGTATATTCATGGAGTACATTGTCTATCATCATCACATTACACTTTCTTTGTTTGAGCTTAGTTCTTCACATTTTTTTTGTATCCAAACGGTGATGCACTGTATGCCAACATCCAATGTATATGTTACTGATTGTTCAACAATATGCTTTTGATATATTGCATCCTTTCATAGTTTCGAACATTTCTTTTTAACATGTAAACCGTGTACATGCAAAAAGATAACACAGGTATGTGCTTTTTGGTTGATGGTATAATTTAGAAATCTTTTGTTACTTTTAGTTTTGAAATTATTGTAAGACATATTTTGTATATGTTCTTTAGAGTCTTCCTTTATGAAGGTCCAAGGGGTCTGAAATGTATAGACCACAAATTCATGTGAATCATGGATTGCCAATATGAGGATATGGTGCCAGCTACAATTAATTAACAATTGGAGATGATCACATTGTCTATTTAAAAAATAAAATAACTCTCTTAGACTGATGGTGAAGGTTAACATAACAATGAGGTGGATGCAGGAAAAGAAAAAAATAGAGACAGGAACTGGAACACGAATAGCAAGGAGTGAAGGTTTAGCCTAAGGTGGAACATGAGATAGCACCAATGGTGAGGCTGCAGGAGGGGTAACAAGAAGAGGTCAATGAACCACAGGAGGCAGAGGTGGAACACAAAATGGATCAGGAATGCAAGGTGGTGGATGTTGGGAAATACGTAGGCAATGACAGAGAGGCAGAATAGGAGGATGTGGATGCAGGTCTGCAGATGGACCATAAGGAGGAATGGGCAGTGAGAGGATGAAGCCAAGTATCAACATTCTTTTAGCTGATAGTATTTTTTCTTGTAACAAAAGGATGGCACACTGGGTTACAGCCACTGAAGGTATTCATCTGCCTCCATACACTGAAATGCTTTGCTCAACTAGATGCTGCTAGTATTTTGCCTCAACAAAAAATAATACACGCTCCGTTATAACCGCTGAACCTATTCCACCTGACGATAAATATTTGAATTGTCCTTTCTTCGTGAGTCACTGCCCATGACTAGTATTTTGCCTTTCACAAAAAATGGCACCCTCAGTTAAAGATGTACAATGTAATCTCCTGCCTGTCCCCAGTAGGGATTGCTGAGAAAATCCCCTTATGGGATTTTCTCATGATTCCCTACTGGTGCAGGTGCTGGCAAGAAATATCAGGTGTGTGTATGTCAAGCAAAGTGATCTCTGGGATACTCTCCTACCCAAATATACTATGTACTCTCCTACCATAGTATTCAAAAAAGATAAACTGTCCTATTTTAGTTTTTACCTTTCCGTCAACTAAATCCTACATTATTCTTCTGCCTCTCTCTCAACAAGGTCCCCTATACTCTTCTAACTCTCCTACAACTGAATCACAGTGTTCAACTGCAACTCCCCATCAACTAAACTCTACTATACTTTTCTGCCTTGCCCCATACTGTTCTAGCAACCTCCTGCTTCATCCTAAATGACTTTCCAGGAACTCCAATGTGCTTTATCTAGCACCTTTGACTCAGCACTATGTTTAACAATATATATCACCACCAAGAACCTGTGGTATCTATGATCGGATCGACCGATGTGAAAGCGAAATTGGGGAATGTTTATTCTGCTTTTTCTGTTTAATAAAAAGAGAATGCAGGAGGCCCCACAATCATGTGTTGTTCTGGGCATGGATCACTATAGCAAACCAAACAAAAGACCTCTGCAACAGTCAATATCGAGTCCATCAATCATTAAAGATTATGCAACACATATGCTCTGCTAGAGGTTAATGATACGTACACAGCAAGGAGGGCTGAAAGCACCAATCTCGATGGCTTGAAGAAGGAAACAAAGTCACTAAACAATTTTGGTAAAAAGGAGTTTGGGTATAGCGAGCAATACCCTGTAGAGCTCTTAAGGGCAGGCCTGATACTCAATTCAGCTAGAATGTTTGTTTATTTTTATGAAGGGGGTTCACGGTTCTCAGAGATAGACAAGTGTATATAGTGATCCTATTCTTAAAAAGTAACTCATTGGATAAGAAATTATAGAGGTGTTTTGCTACTATACGGAAAGACATTTTAACAGAATGTATACATCCCAACTCTCATAAAAGGCCTTATTAATGACTCTACTTTCAAGGATTTTCCAATGTTTATTTTGTTGAAGGACAGCATAAGGTCATTTGACTGTTCAGTAAATATTCTACAGGACAGAAGCATCAAGATGGTTCAATCCAAGTCACCGGCTGGAGAAAAGATTTTGTAAGTGGTGCTAGTTACTGAAACAAATAGTTATTGTCAAAATTGCAGCCCAACAACCCCTTTGTGAAGACGGATCAGGAGGAAATGCTTTAGCAGGGGTGCTGCTAAAAAGGTGGCTGCAGGCTCTCAAACTAAATGTGTATTGAGATAAACAAGCCAGGAGCTGACCCCTCAATTCTCATCACTACAAGCATCAACTTAACAACCCATACCACACTTTCGGAACTATCATAATTATAACGCTTAGAGCATTGATTATTGTAGTTTATTGATGTTTCTAGGATTGTGCTAGTAAAAGTTCAGTTCATGTATATACTTCTACAGAATAGCTCAAAACACCAAAGAAATTCGTTTTCTCTTCCTGTGATGAATATTTTGATGGTGATTTCAAATTACAAATGAAAGTTAACACTTGGATGACAATAAATATGCAGCCATTGTATTAAGGGATATACAAAGGTTAGTCTGTGCAGTCTACGTTGACCCGGTCACCATGAATAAATCAATATTTTAACAGTGGATGAAATTCATTAACTTGTTTTGAAATAAAGATGGTTGTACAAGAAGCACAAAAGGACCAGACTGTGGGAATATAAATTCATTTGCCCATTTTATGTTTCATGTGGACATTCTTATGAGACCACAACTGTTAGGGCTGATGGCTCACTTTGCTAAGAATGCCGTGGCCCTGGTATGTGGTACATGGGGGCAGCGTCAAGTGAGTGTGATTGCTGAATGGAAAATGCAGGGATTTCATGCATAAGAGAAGGTTGCAGGTAGCCCCCAAGGCTACCTCAGAGATAGCACATTTTCTAGAAGGATCTGATCTTATGACCACAGGTAGTGGGAGGTGCTTAGAACATTAAAAACAGACAAGCTAGAATTTACTCCATGACACGAGAGAAAGCATCTTCAATGACTTGTATACTTTTCCGGGGGCCAAGTCCCTACATCTTGTCTAATAATTATTTTCATCATCTCCAACAGCAGTATAACAATGTGTGTTTTGACCTATTGGGGTTTGTTGATGCATTTAGTTTAGGAGGGGCCTGCTGCAGTTCATTGTATTGTATTGTAATATGAGAAACATACTCTGTTAGTTGTTACTTGTTACAAAATGGGCCCAGTTTTCCCCTTATAATCAATTATCAAAAGGTGGCGTTAATGGATTCAAGGTAATGGCAATTTGGGCACTTGTTTACCCCATCCAGACGTGTAAACACACCATAGGACACAATCTAGGCATCTGAGGTTTGTTTCTGCATGCATACACATGCTCAAGATTGAATTTGATGTAGGTAGGCAACTGGAGCTGAAAACAAATGTCAAGTGGAGGAGGAACGTTATGGTTTCATAGACACATTATGTACCCCATTCACCAGCTGATAAGAGTCATATTGAAATGACTACAAATATATGCACTGCTATTACCTTCTCCTTAAGGTGATGGCTGTGGTGCATTTTTGTGCAACTGGTACCTTCCATAAGGCAGTGGGAATGCTGCATTAAATGTCCCAAACCACCTTCTCACTTGTTCCCGAGGGAGATGTGTAATGCCTGCTTGCACCATGCAATATGCACATTAAAAGATCCCCCGGAAATGGAATTAACAGCACACAATGAATGGGTAGATGACCTTTAATGCAGACGTCGATTTTTTTTTTTTTTCATTAGGCATTTGGTTTATTTCAAACCTTTACCAGTTCAAAAGAAAAAGAGGAAAAAAAGGTTGAGAGAAAAAAACAGAAGTATATAATCATACAAAATTAAAAAAAACTAATAAATAAAACACATGTTAAAAACATTTTAGACTATTAATACATACACATTTCTCTCTATATTGGAAACAAGAAAGAAATGAGTTCATTATACCAATTCACCTACTCAATTCACACTCAATATGTCTTATAAATATAAGTAGTACAATTACATCGACCAAATGTACAAATCAACAGGATCTAAAAATACAACCTTAGGGAGAATATAAGATAAACAAAACCAGTAGCAACTTCAAGTTAAAACAGATTTAAATATTTCATCTATAAACCGTTAATGCAAAGGTCACTTTAAAATGTTCACCGCCAACAAGTGGGTACCTCATTTTTGAGCGAGCCCAGGTATTTAGTTCTCATCTCTTTGAGCTTTGGTCAACACAGAATCAAATGCCTTATTGTTTCCCTTGATGTTTTACAGTCTACAGGCATCCGTCCCTTCGCTTCCATGCTTTCGCAAGTTAAGAACCTCAGTAGTGAGAAGCAGATTCATCCTAAAGAGGAAAAAAAGGTCTTCATGTCGAGGGCTGGGAATCCAGTTCCAGTACCATATTTGTTTTAGAAGCATCTGGATTTGAAAGCAGGGTTTCCACCTTCATGTTGTCCCCATCCAGGATGGCTAAACACTGTTTTGACCACATTTCTAGTGCACCCAGTCCAGACCAGCCCCCTTATTTCTTTTTAGGACTTCTAATTGAGGAGGTTGATTCTCCATAAGCTTACGAAACAGAGACAGAGACTTCCATGCCACAACCACGTATATTGAAAGCAACCCCAATTCTTGTCTTATAAAGGCTATCCATACACACCTAGGGAGGCCTAGTATATTTCTCCAAAATAATAAACCTTCCAGAGAACTCTAGACCTCCCATGGAAAGCACAGCGATGCCTCTGCACCATAAAACAGGATTGGGATTACCTTTTGTTTGTAGAATTTCAATACGGAGAGTAATGAGAACCTCCCAATCTATTATGAGTGATCACTCCCTGTGTGGCTAAGTTCTTTACCCTTACTTGTTCATTTCCAAGCCTGCATCGGAAATACATTTTTTTCTTTCCCTGTAGTCTCTGTAGAACTAAGACCGCCGATTTGGAGACATGTATTAACTCTTTTGTTAGCACATACGTTTGTAGAATGTCCAATTTTCTCAGGAGGCTGATAGGAGTTTGACCAATAATAATCAGTTCATCAGCATAAGGCATCCACCCCACCGGTTCCCATTTAATTTTGGCGGAAACACATCACTAGCCACCATCACCTACTTTAATTCAGAAATAATTAAATTAAACAATTCCGGAGCCATGGAACAGCCTTGTTTCAAACCTCGAAAAGTAAAGATGTTTTTAGTTAATAAACCTTTTTGATTTACAGTATACAGAGCCCTGATTGGACCTAAAATATTTGCTGGACAACCTCATGCTGACATTGTGCAAGGTCGATAAATGTGATATAGAATCTTGTACCCTCCTTTAATACTCTGAGCTTAAGCACATTCAACAGGAATAGGTTCAGAATACACCCCACTCCCTTGACAAAACCAGTGTGACATTGGTCGTAGTGCCCTGATTTGGCGACCCACCTTTTTAATCTTGTCAAGATAAGGGATGCCACATTTTTCCAAAGACATCCAAGAGGGCAATAGTACGGTAGCTCTTTGGGTCTGTTCTATTGCCCTTTTTAAAGATAGGCACCACAATGGCCGTCTTCAACGAATTAGGGACTTCCCTCCATGTCAAAATCTCTGCAAAAAGAATCAGGCAGAAATCGGCCCCAGAGGCTTTCTTAAGTATGCGGTTCGAGAGGCCATCAGGCCCCGGTGCACATGAGTTACTTGTTCTTTTATTATGTCCATAATCTCACCCTTCTCAAGATCCAAAAGCCAACAGGATGTAAGCAGAGGGATCACCAAGGTCTCCTTGCCCGAGGTTCTCTCAAAGAGTGATATTATATGATATGATATGGTATGATGTGGCATTTATAACCTGCCTATAAACAAGTGTTTCAATGCGCAACGAGGCAAGGGAGGGGGAACAGAGGGAGGACAGAGACAGCGGTCGTACTAGGCCAGGTGACATTTAGATCGCGCAAGGGGGGTGGGGGGTAAGTGCCAGGGGGAAAGGGAAGGGGCAGTGCTGAACATGGGAACAAAACAATAACAAGAAGTGCAGCCAGCTGTTGGCAAGTGCAAGGGTAAGTGCAGACAGCAGGTGCACAAAAGTGCAGGTAGGGGGATGTAGGGTTACACATACAGACCCAATTGCAGGAGTTGCCAAAAGGCAGTGCAGGTGTGCAACTGGGCAGGCAGGGACCTGGGCCCGAAGTCAGAGGGTAGCCAGATAACCAGTGCAGTGTCAGGCAGTAAATCTGCAGGAGAGAGGAAGAGAGAAGGCAGAAGCAAATAGGAAGGTCTTGAGGTGCTTCTGGAACCGGAGATGGTACTCCTCAAGTTTCAGAGAGGCAGGGAGGCTGTTCGAGAGGGAGGCCCCAGCCGAAGAAAAAGATCTACCACCAACTGGTTGCTTGGAGAAGTGACTGATCCTGAGAGAGGTGGAAGTGGAGGAGCGAAGAGCTCAAGCAGGAAGGTATTTATGAAGAGAGAGTTGGAGATATTGAGGACCCAGGCCGCAGAAAGCCTTGTGGACAATGCAGAGGGTGTTGAACTTAATCCTCGCAGCCACTGGGAGCCAGTGCAGAGAATTCAGTCCTGGAGAGATACGATCCCTGGGCTTGAGGCGAAGGACAAGTCTCGCAGTCCTGTTCTGGATAAGTTGCAGGGGGCGGAGAGTAGAAGCAGGCACATTTAGAAAGAGGCTGTTACAATAGCCCAGCCTAGAGAGAACCAGAGCTCTGCAGACAGTGAGCTTCTGGGGGAAGGAGAAGAAAGGAAAAATACCTCTGAGGAGGTGCAGCTGGTAGTGTGACTTCTTAGACACGTCAGAGATGTGAGGAGAGAAGGAGAGTGTGGAGTCGAAGATGACCCCAAGGTTTCTAACCTCACAGGTGGGAGCATAACAACATGGTGGAGAGAATAACGACAATAGATGTCAAAAAATCAAATTCAACACAGACAACAAATGAAAATGAAGGACAAATATAAAAAACATTAACAAGGATTCATTTTATGTGAAAAACATTGCAATAAAGTGCATCCAGTGAACAGGCCTACATGCATGTCTAAATATGTGACATTGTAATATATCATCAATGTAACCCTAAAACAAAGTGCACATTGGAGCAGATAAAGTGCAATAAATGAGTGAAACAACATATTGGTACAATACTATATAGACCACAAAAAAATAAAATGCAATTATGTCTTTCAGAAAATAGATCAAAGGTCAATATGGATCATACACTACTAAATGCAGATGAATCTCAAACTAATTCATAGTGGACAAAAAGCGTCAACTATGAGGTGGTTCTGGGAGTTTAGCAAAGTTGGTTACCATAAAATGTTCCCTGTTGTGTACCAATGACAAAGACAATCCTTCCAAAATAGTTTTAACAGACAACAAGCTGATTTCATCCAATGTTGTCCGTCTTCTTCAGAACAAATATATCCACTCATTCTCTACCAGGTTATCATAATACTTTGCAGTGCACATGATGGTGCAACTCAATACAGAGCGTAGTTCCTCCCTAATGCATCAGAATCTAAAACATAAATAAAACCACAAAACCTTCTAAAAACACCCTTTATACATAGATATTTCAGTTCCAATTAAACTACCCAACATAATACATAAGACAGTTCCATTCCACTCATACATTTATTGCCTAAATCGTTATTGGAAGGCTAAAAAACTACCTTCAATCACACTTTGATGTGGACAACTGCCACCATCACTTATTAATCCATCAGTGTCGCTGTCAATTCAATCCCCTGCAACAAAAGACAGAAAAAAACAGCCCCAGGCCAACGGGGTAATGCCTTCCAAAATACATGTCTAATGCACAGTACATACCTCCTGTCCCAGAATCCACCCGTTCAGTGTAGATAATGGAACGAGTCACCAGATGTCCACCGTGGGGCTTCCTGCACTGAAAGGATCAGTGCCAAAATGATTAAAGGCATCTAAAAAACAAACACATAGAGGAAGACTGTCAGTCAAGCGCCATGACATCTAGAAATGTGGATACTTGCTTCAACTATGACCAATGCTTGCCCCCTGAATGAGGGAAAGTGTTCCAATCAGTACACCTCAGCAACACCTACCCTGAAACAAATCACTGCAGGTCAAGAGTGATTAAACACTGCTCCAAATAATTACTGGAAAAGAGCTAAAAGCTGTTCCAAAATTCCCCAAATTGATCATATTGTAGGGGTCACACAGAACAAAGACCAATAAATCGTCCTCGCAAGACTCAGTGAAAAAAGACTATACAGGCAGAAGATTAGCCAGTGATGGTATTGAACTTTGAGAAATAACAATATTCCCTATCGTATCTTCTGCAATATCTTTCGGAGTCTGAACGTAACCGGTGGAGGGAGCGGAATAATCTGGATGTGTACCGTACCATAAAAGGTCTCAATAGAGACTCATACAGATGCTGGCTCATTCTGAAGGGTAATATTCAAACCTTTCGGGAGTGCTAAAGCATTCAAGCATGAACTAAATGTGAAGGCAAACCTGGACGACATATTGGGTGTGCGGAAAGGAATGCTATCTATAGAACATAGCTGAGTTTAGCTCAGCAGTCTATATAGCAAGCATCCATCCGCGCCTCACAAGAATAGAAACGTTTATAGTGGGCATAAAATACAAGAAGAACCACAACACAACTAGCAGCAAATAACTGAATACTCCCCACCTGATGGCACATGCTTCAGATGTATACAATGTCTCTCTCCTCCAGGTAAACATCCACACTGTTCACCCTAAGAAAACACTGTATAGTGGATGTGCACAAAGTAACAAAGGTAGAAGGAAAAGAAAAGATATCAAGACCACTACAGTGTTACTTTGGCATATCTTCATGGAGGATGTGGGAGCATTATGTCATAGGGAGATCTGGATAATAAGAAATTCACCTTCAAGGAACCGTGAAAAATGAATGAGAGTCACGTTGTGATCAGGAGGGTGGAAATTACTTGTCACTGGGACTTAAGAGGAAAAAGATTCATTTTGGGACAGTTATGCACATCCCATCTGATTCCATTCCTCATGATCATTCAAACCACTAACGTGGTTGTCAGTGTGGTACACCCACCAATGCTCTCTTTGTGTTAACCTATTAGCAACACTGTGCTGGTCATGTCCTGACATTTGTTCCATGGCCCACCATTTGAAATCATCTGGCCGTGGTTTTCACTTATGAAATGTGCCACCAGGTGTGAGGTCAAATGTGTATTCCAGATTCGAGACCTGTGTTCAGTTATTCTAACTTTAACTGGCCTGGATGTTTCCCTATGTAGGTTTTAAGGCAAGGACATTGCATCGTGTGAATAACATTGCTGATATTGCAAGTGGTGTGACATCTTAGATGCCATGCACGCTCGTTCAATGTAACAGATGTACATGCATTAGAAAATGTACATGTGCTGCAACCCATGCATGGATAATGACCCACAATGGGGTACAAGCCCCACAACGATGTAATAATCTGTGGCTTCATTTTGGGGCTACTGTTGGTGCGGGTGAGACAATCCTTCAGATGTTTTCCTTTTTATAGCTATCAAAGGTCGTGGTAACAGAGGGTTCTCTAATTGCAATGAATGCCAATGTTTGAGAATTATCTTCTTCATTTCATTGTGATGTGTGTTAAAAGTCATGGCACAAACCATTCGGTCCTCTTTAATACTCTTACTACAATCTCTCCTGAGCAAAGATGCCCTGATTTGATTCATGGCTCTTTTAATCGATTGTTTTAGCAATCTTGCTGGGTAGCATCTTTTCAATAATCTGTCCTTCAAAAGGCATGATTGCTTACAAACATCTACCATGCCAGTACAATATCACCTATTTCTTAAAAATGTATCATATGGAAAGTTATGATATAGGGACTGCAGACGGAAGCTATCATGATGTGAGATCATGTTTCTATATGTATCCTTCCGGAATAAATCCACTGCTAATTTACCATAATCCTCCTTGAATAATACATCTAGGAAAGCTATGTATGGTACCTGGTGTGTCATGGGAAATTTCAAATTTTCATTGATGGAATTGCTCCATCCATGGAAAAAATCAATGTTCCCCTTCCCTGAATCCCAAATGAGGAAACTATCAACAATAAAACAGCTATAAAGGGAATAGCTGATCTGAAAGGGTTTTCATCACACATAATTAACAGTTATTCAAATCTCCATATATAAAGATTTGCAAAGTTTAGGGAACCCATCGCAGTTATTAACAGTTATTCGAATCTCCATATATAAAGATTTGCAAAGTTTAGGGAGCCCATCACAGTAATTAACAGTTATTCGAATCTCCATATATAAAGATTTTCAAAGTTTAGGGAGCCCATCGCAGTAATTAACAGTTATTCAAATCTCCATATATAAAGATTTGCAAAGTTGTGGGTGCCCATCGCAGTACCTTTTATTTGCATGAAATATGCACCTGTGAATCTGAAAACGTTTTTAGTGAGTACCAGTTCCAACAGTTATAAAAGTAATTCACTGGGAACTAAACAGGGGCTAGTTCTTTCTTTCAGTGAACCTTTACGATGGGGACAGACTCTCTCTGGGGAATGTTGGAATACAAAGATTCAACATCTAGGCATCTAGGGTGAAAAGAAGGTCAAATGTGGGATCAAACAGAACCCCTCCAACCTGATTGATCACATCAGTAGTGTCAGCTAAATATGTAGTTGATTAATGTCCCCAATGGTTTAAAAAAGGGGGCCAGAAATTGCCGGTCGGTTCCATTAGTGAAGCACATAAGGAGAAAATTGGACATCTAGGGGGGTTGATGTATTCATTAAGTACTTTGGGGAGTACATACAATAGTGGAGTTCTCAAATTTGACTGGATTCAAAAAGTAAAACTCTTTGGGCCTCATTATGACCTGGCGGAATGGGTTTAATGGCGCCGGTAAAGGTGCCGGCGCCGTTAAACCCATTCCGCCTCATTACGAGGTTCCCTCGCGGGACCCGCTCTGGACGTCTGGTCAGAGCAGACGTCCTTTGCGGGTCCCACGAGGGGACAAGCATGCTAACAACGGGCCTGTTACTAATGGGCCCGTTGTTCTATGGGGGCTCGAATGGGAATGGGGATGGTCTGGGTTCCCTGAATCGGGAAATAGCGGGCCCTCCTAGGTCAGAATGGCCCGGTAATTCCCCATTCAGTGAACCCGGACCCAAGCTTGGAGGCAGCCATGCTCTTATTAAGGGCATGGCTACTTCCAAACTCGTAATAAGGCCCTATGTCCTCTGACCCTTGCCTAAAGTCCAAAAGCTGTTCCTGTGCCGAGACATTGATTTCTTGTCTGTCAAACATGTTCCTAAGGCTATTCAGAAAAGCCGGGTACGAATCCAGTAAGGGATTATTAGTGGTGACTAATGGTGTAGCCCAGGCTAATGCTGGACCGGTTAAGTTAGAAATCATATGACCAACTTTATCCCGATCATTGTGAAAAAATGCAGCCTTAAAAGAAAACCGGACAGTGCAAGCTTCAATGAAAGCTTTCACTTTATGGGGGTCACTGTCATACAAACCTCCGGGTATAGGACCAGGGGGTAATTCAGAGCAACTGGGAGCTCTCCCCGTCCGTTGACGTAAAATAGCATCTTCCTGTTTCAAGGATTGTACCTCGGCTGTCAGTGACTGAACAGCTGTCAGCAATTGTTGCTGTTGGGCCGGGTCCATTTTGAGGATTATACCCAAATTGGAGCACAATGGCAAATTTTCAATCCTTGTCCTCAATCACTATATGGGCGTTGCTAACTGTAATAATCCAATAGTAGTATGAGTTGTGTTTACAAAAACACTTTAAATCAGTGTCAATGACAAGGAATGAATCTTCAGCATGGACTCACCAACTGAGAAGAATCCTTGGACCGTTTGTGTTTGTGAGTCAGGAAAGGCGATGCAGATAGAAATTCCCCTGAAATCTCCCTCTACCTCCGATGCATAAAACCCCGGACGGATAGAAAGACCCCAGGGAAACCCTTGGGGGAAGAAAACCCTGCGTAGTCTGTCAATTAGTCTGCTTCGGATGTCTTCCTGAGCAGCTATACTTTGAGATTGTTTCAACTGTAAGGTCTAATATAAGAAATGAGAAAGACACAGTAAGCTGTTATAGGTATAGAATTAGATAGTATATTAGTGGAAGGAAAGGAAAAAACAGGACAAGATTCACACCTTGTAGTTTGCCGGGATATTATAATACGTGGATCTGGGGACTCAGATTTCGGGAAGATTTCCTGTGGTGAGGAACAGAACTGATTCCGAGTTGTGGTTCAGTTAAGTAATCAGATGTTTGCCTGGAGATGCTGAAGCATGAAGTTGACTGGGAAAGGAGGGAACAATGTTAGAGCGACTCCTATAGCGAGAGGGAAAAAAGAAGTAGAACCAATCCTGCCTTTGTACCTTGACAGGATCCGAGGGATGAAATAGCTTGAAGTGCGGGAGTAACCTGGAAGAATTCTCTGAGAGCGAGAAAGTTTGATCCGCTCGTAAAAGTACTGCGGTTTCAGGTTTTCGACTGGGGAGCAAGGTGTGGTAGCGTTGATTAGAAGGAGTAGCAACGTGTCTGCTTGTTGCAGGAGGAAACAGATATGCTGTGTTCGGTCGAGGGGGCGGAGTCGAGGAGCCGCAAGGAAGCAGAACAGCTAGACTGCAGCAGGTAGTTCTAGCCGCCATCTTAGATGCAAAAATGGGCGCTTATTACCTCCGAATCCAACAGTGCCAGAGGGACCAGCGCTTCCTAAGGGGCGTGACAAATACAGGGATCAGGAAACCATCAATATTTATAGCTCAATAGTCTGAATGGAGTGCGCTGATATTATTTTGGGAGTCCACAATGAGAAATTCAGTTTTCTCATTGTTAAGGCAGAGGTGATTCAATGCCATCCAATTTTGGATTATTGAGTATATTTTATTGATAGTCACAGTAACCTGTTCGTAGTCCCCTGAGATCGGGATAAGTATCCGGGTGTCTTCTTCGAAATTAGTGTAGATGACACATATAGCATCCAGCGCCGAGAAGAGGAGCTTTGATTATGCATTGTATAGCGTGGGTGAGAGACAGGACTCTTGGGGTGCCCAATGGGGACTGGTATAGGATTGGCCGCCTCTTTACCAATGCCTACTCTAGACATGCGTTCATCTAGACCCACAGGGTGGCATTGCTAGAAAAGCAGAAATCCTTGACTAGTGTGGCGCAGAGTTTGTCATGGTCCACAAAATCGAAAGCTGCAGTAAGATCTAATAGTAGTAGTATGCAGAGTTTACCTGAGTCCCTAATGGTGTCTATCTGGATTTTCAGACCCCGGAGAGACATTTCTGTACGGCGGTTGGGCCTGAATCCAGATTGTCTATCTCCGAGGAGTAGGTTCTGTTCAAGATGGGCTTGAATTTGATTATACGCTATTTTGTCGATAATCTTGAGCAGAAACGGTACCGTGTTTATTGGACGGTAGTTTGTAGGTACTGTAGCATAAATAGAAGGTTTTATTTAGTAGTGGGGTCACCCATGCTTCTTTTATGCTTGCCGGAACTGTATTTGTACTGACAGAAGCATTCACAAAGTTAGTGATGATGGGGGTGAGGAGAGGGGCGCAAAGTTTAACTAGGTGTGCAGGGAAGTTATCTCCTTTACAGTTTGAAGCTTTTAGTTAAGCGATAATGTCTGCCACTGTGACCTGTGTCACTTGGGTAAATTGGAAGCTGAGGTGCACAATTGCCTTAGTTTTTTGGAGTAGCTCAATTTTAGAGGCTAATGCATTTTGGATGGTCGTGCACCATTCCTTGCTAGCGTTAACAGGCGAGATAGCTGGGATTGGATTTTCCAATTCCTTAAGAAATGAGAAAAGTTCTTTGGAGTTAGAGGATGCATTGCTGATAACCGTATTGTATACCTTAGCCTTAGGGGTAATAATTGCAGCTTTGTAGATTTTGTTGACAGCTCTGAAGGCCATGGCAGAGTCTGTTGTAAGGGATTTTTTATTGATATGTTCTAGCGATCTTTTAATTTGTTTCAGCAAGACCAATTCCTCGTTAAACCAAAAACTCTTTTGTTTGTCGGCACAGTGTGTTTTGGTTGTTAAAGGTGCTACCGTAACAAAAATGTAGAGATTTTCATCCCTGTTGAATATCATGTATATTTGCTCCTTGATCCCCTAGAAGTGCCATTTGATGTCTTCATTGTGGAGTAAATTCATGTTCATGTAACAGTGGTACAATGATAGTGATAGGTGGAACCCTATATTACCTAACACGGGGAGGTTTGGGATCCTTTGGAATTGTTTGTATCTATGTTGTCAATTGATAATACCCACGCTAAATGTGTTCTTGCTGAATGTATGCTCTCCACCTCAATGGACCCTGGGTGTTGGAATGTACACCATCATTGTTTGACCTGCATCACTGATTTCAGGTAATTGAGTTCTCTGAAACCTGAGAACAAAAGAAAGATACAATGTCTGCTTCGTTAACGGTGCAGTGGTTGGTATGCAGCCAAGTCCTCATGTAAGATAATTATCCTTTACCCTTCCACCAAACATTCTAGTATGTGGTAGAATATGAGTTGAAGCCTTTCTCTCATGGTCACACACAACTGGTATCATTCATGGTGCTTCTGCTTGAATGTCTTTACCCCGCAGAAATTGATTAAAACATCCTTGATGTGGCATACTGGATTTTCAATAGTATTTGTTGGAAGCTCTAATTTCCTAATACCTGGTCGTTCTTTTTAAGTACACTACACACTGATTTGCACTTGTTGATGCCCTGGAGCGTGATAATCCTCCCAGTATGCTCCTTCTAATATCGTCTGTGGTTTGCAAACATTTTTTTCCCATCACATCACAACCTTCCAGTGGCTAGTTAAGTATTTTTGAACACCTCCTATGCACATCATTATAGATAAAATATGCATCACCACATTGTCAATAGGATTCTCATGTGTGCACCAATCCACATGTTGGGCACCAATCTCTTTCATGGCCAAGGCTAATGTAGCCACATGCTGTTTGTTGAAAACCTTCTTTGTAGATCAGTTACAATTGGAAAGTTACTTTACCCCGCTTCCCAACCAGGTCCTTGCCAATGTTGTCTAACAATTTCTAGTGTTGTTTGCCAAAATGTCAGTAACTTTCTTCAGTGGGAATTTGGTGAAGGCTTTTGCAAGTAACTGTTTCCTCTTTTAATCACACTAAACACTTATTAACACAGGGTCAGATTGTGGTAGTATCATTCATCACCTTGCCATCTAAAGTACTTGTCATCAATATTTAAAGATTGTCTAGGCATGCTATTCAACAATACAATACAATACATTTGGCCTAGGTGAGTAACAGATAGTTGTTTTGTTTGTACAGTTCTGATAGGCTTGACAGGAAACTAATGGCACTTTTTCCACTTTCCTCATGGTGTGGTGATATATGGAAACTAGGCTTCGTATGCACAAGGCTTTGGCCAAGTGGGGCATATTGTGAAGTATGACAAGGGGCCTCATTACGAGGCAGGCAGTAAGGGATTATCGGCACCGGTAAGGGCCTTATCGCCCTGCTACGAGTTCCTTTTGTGGGTCCTCCCTTAACGCCTGGTGCCGTTATTAGCACCTTCCCCATTCCCATTGAGCCCTATGGGGGCTCAAATGGGAATGGGGAAGGGCCCTGGTGAATGGGGAATTACCGGTCCCGCCAAGCTTGGAATGGACCGGTAATTGCTCCATTCTCCAGGGCAGAATCGGAACAAGTTTGGAGGCAGCCATGGCGCTATTAGCGCCATGGCTACCTCCAACCTCGTAATGAGGCCCAATGTAATTATATTCACTAATATTTATTTTTATTTTCTAACTGTTGCTTACAAATTGGCAAGTACAGTAGTGCTTTAGGAAAATCTACACAAAAGAAAAATAGCAAATACAAATTCCAAATTAAAAAAAAATATATGTTAAATGTATTCTGTGCAAAACATTTGTAAGAGGAAACTATGAGGAAATGCTGTGATGTCAGCAGACCAGCTACAACAACAGTGTTTACAGTAAATGACAAGGTACACAAAGTAATCTTTTCATTTACTTGGAAGTATACAACAATCTGTATCAAATGGAGAACAATCAATCTGGGATGGAAAACCACAGCATTTTACAGAAAAGCTAAAATCGAATAGACCTATATTGTTGCTGCTTTCTTCTTTACATGACTGGCAATCAGCCTTATCCAACAGGGACTTTAAGTTTAAATCTTTATCAACAAGAGACTTGATATCCCTTATTACAGAACAACATAACACATGGACATTTGGAAAAGAAAGTGACTTTCAACCAGAAACTATGGGCTGGAAAGCAACATTGCATATTTTCTGACCGCAGCAGAAGTGCTGGGGAGATGTTTTCCAAAGGAAATGAAACCTAGACTTTGAGACTGGGCTATAAACCTTTTCCTATTGCATGGATTAACCAAAAGGCCTAATGTTCTCTTTGATCCCAAAAACAGGCCTTGTATGTAAAATAAATGCTGCTCATTAACAACCTCCATTTGTCACAATGTCTATCCAAGCATTAACTAAAAATGCAGGCATATATTCTAATAGGTGGGCATGCATTAGACCTCCCAAAGTAATCAGAAATTCTCAACAAACAGGTCTTATATTAAAGGATGCCATTCAGACGTACACAGACATGAAGGCTGGCATTTATGATATCCAGTTACTGTATTCACTGAAGCGGCTCTGGACTGTGTCCACAAATAGCCCTGAACAACCTAATTTCAAAAGGACCTTCAGACAATATTGCCATGAAAACTATGCCTCTGAGGTGTCATAAAAGGCCCAGCTCTGAACCTCATTGGACCAACACCATACAGCCTGCTCCCAGGCCAAAAGGGAAACTATTATTTAATATTTGGTTAAATAAGGAAAAACAGGTTTGCATATAGATTCAGATTTTCCTGAATGTCTTACGATATGAATGTCATAACAAATTCTAATGCTATTTGATCAATTAATGAAATTATACAAATGTAGATATTTTTGCACCAAAATGTCCTTGTGATGGTGTCGGATAGGATGATATTTTGAGATGGGAATAGAATGAAAGCATTAGAGAATGAAAAGCAAACATCTGTCTCACACGCACACACATCACATGTCGTGCTGAGATGAGAATAGCATCATTTGATCCTACTCAGTGAGAGCAATCTGGCAAGCTAATTAGTAACCTAATCACATGTGTGGAGCATCACATTTTTGAAATTCACAAATGCCTAATGTGAAATATCAAAGATGACATCACATCGAATTGGAAGGAAACAGGGTTTAGAATGTTACTTCCATTGTACTGCCATCTTCATTAATATGCCAAATGACTACAAAGGTGTTGTTTAGCAAGGCCCAAACAGCCTGGTGTAGAGGAGCAGCCTCTCCCCGGCTCTCTGATGACATAAAGGTAAATATGGTATTTAGGCCCAATAACCCTCTCTCATGTCCAACACTGCATTGTCTATTGAGGCAGCTAGGCAAGCAAATTGGAAATAGGTAACAATGGACACACTTATTTAAGGGCAACATATAACATAAAGGTATGCTGACAGTGCTCACAACATAATTAACACAGAATATAGATTTCTGAAGTAGAATATAAGTTAGCGGACAGCCATTGCATTATAGATGGCTGCAAGCCTCAGAATCCCATGCAGGTTTAAAAGTGCTGAACTCACAGAAAAAAGGTCCTGTGTGCAAAAAAGGGAGTATTTTGGGCATTAGCCAGGGTACATGATATGGCAGAATTTAATAGCAGAATAAGTGATTTTCAATGGTATGACCCATACAACAAAGCTGGAATACAGTCAAAAAGTAGATAAGCAGAGCAATATGGCCTTGGAAAATGTGACATTTGCTAAACTTGTTTTTGTTCAGTGTTAAGGTTGCAACATAGTTCAGAAAATGTGGAAAGCACCTAGTCATGCTAATTGCATAGGAAGTCATGTGTTTCAGGAAGTGTTTATGTCTAATAGAAATCAAGTGATGTTTGACCTGTAAGTAAAGTGACCAATTAAAGCTTACTAAAAATAAGGTTCATATTAGCATAAAATCATTACACAATTTGTTGCCATTGTATAAAACCCATGGTGTGTGCAGTACAAAGTTGATATTTTCCTTTTCAACTGTAAAAAGCAGTGATTAAACTAATGTATTCCCAGCCAGCTGCCCAGATGTCTCTTCCTTGCACAAAAGTATATTTATTTCAAGGGATGGCTGACTTTGGGGGAATTATGGATGAGAATTAATCTATTTACACTGGCTCCAAATATCCACCCTTCACAAAATCAAACCCTTCATCCCACCACAGGACTTCCAGATCTTAGTGCAAGTCCTTGTAGTCTCGCATATCCATGGGGGAATGCCCCCCTCACAGGGTACCCTGCCACTCACTTGGCTCCCCTGAAAGCAGTCCACTACACAGCAGCTTGTCGTTTTACTGGTGGGCAGAAATTTGACTGAATAACCCCTGTCCTATGCAACTACATTGGCTTACACTCTGGGGTAGGATACTGTGCGAGACTGCATACATCAGCTACATAGCAGTCACGAGCAGCATACCAGTATACATGGAAGCTAAACTCCACATATCTGGTGGCACACACTCCTTGTGCAGCAAATCGACCAACCAGTTTGAATCACAACTAGTTCACAAAGAGAAGACACGCTGACATGGTAATATGTTTATCCTTGACCAGCTGCAATGCTGTTTATGGAATAGGACATTTTGCTAACTTATTTTTGTTGACGATTTAACCGCCTGACTTGTTATTGTCCAACATTGCCGTAAGGCAAGGGGTTTGTTCCCCTTATGTAACATGTGATTTGGGCTCATGCCAATATTTGCCTATAAAAGAGACATCTCTTGGCCACAAGTGACATCAGACGTCCCAATTTCAACCTATATGCTCGTCAATATGCGCTTTTCAAGCATCAGCTGACTCTTGTCTATCTATCTCTGTAATATTCTGTATTATTGTGTGTCTGATAACAATATCATTTATCCATCAACTTGGTTTCTGAGTGGACTATTCCTGTATGGTTTTCAGTGTGGGTCTCCAACCCCTTCTGAGCTATCAATGGCTTTTCCAGGCCACAGCACTGAAAACAATACTTCTCTTGTCACGCACCAACACTCTGGAACTCGATCCCAGTATCGAATCAGAATGTTCCATAATACTCAAATTTAGCAAATCTTTTAAAACATGGCTTTATTAACAGCACCTGACCATGGACTAATCTCAATGGATATACAGAATGCAACTCACTGTACTGTGCTACTGTAAAAGATGCCAGCCCAAACCCTGGCTGCCCAAACCTTGTACAGTACTCTACTGCTGTCCAGCAAGGACCGCTCTTCAACCAACACAATGAAATAAAAAATAAAAGAGTGTGATGCCACTTTTGGAACACTGTGCAGTCAAATAGAGAAATGATACACACCTCTAAAGAGAGTGGTCTTTAATCTATAAAAGTCCAAACGACTGAAAGAAGCAAATAGAAAGAATAAATGACAACAACAGGAAGAATAGTTGCATGCCTTCCTTTGAAAACATATTGGATTGCTGCCAGATCATTGTTAGAGGTGTATATGTAATTCAACCCAGGCCTTCCTCAGTTGGAAGTTAAGCAGACAGGCCCACAACAGAAGGCAGGAACCAATTGGTGAAGGGAAGCTAACCAATCTTGCTGACTTGTGCCCACTAGAGGGGAATAACTGAAACAGTCTGTAAGAGGGTACACACCTGTCTGTGAGACAGTCAAAATACATTTCTATGCAAGTGTAACGCTAAGGTGAAACATAAGGGAGATAAAATCATGACACTTTTTATTTATGAATGTACTGATGGAGGATATAGCCATTGATTGTACATCCTGCTAAATTAGTCAGTGCAAGTGCTTCTGGAAACTTTGCATTTGATAAAATAGACCCAAATGGTGTGTATATTCAGAGATCCCTGACTCTTTTTTGTACAATAGCCACGAACAGATTTGGAGTCACAAAATATCTCACTTTGCACTTGCATAAGAAAATTATATAATTGAAGTAATTCATTGGTCATATCACTGAACAGAGTCAGGTTACTGGCTCAGAACCATTCAAGAAAAACAGGAAAAGGTGTTTAAATACTACCCATTTTTCCCCACCTTAAACTGCCATTGAAAAATGACAAATGTGCAATTTATAAGCATTAACGCAATAGAAAACCATTGTAGTGAATCCAGAAAATACACACGTTAAATTGACATTTTTCTTTTTGCAAGTGATTTAAATGCAGGAATATCGAGAAGCCGGTCATTAAATTGTGTTTTCTAATGTGCTATTTGAAACACTGACAGGGCCATTGTTATTGTTAAAAAAGGTATTCTTTTCAAATAAAGAAAAAGTAGAGAGATATATGTAGGGATTTTCTGATTCAGCTTTGTTTTCTATAAAATGAAAGCTTTGTCCTGAACCCTCATTAGTTTTTCAACTGATGGTGAATATGTGCTCAGATTAAACCAAATGTATATCTGGTGAGGAGTGTGCTTTTAAAAAGTCTACATTCAAGTTAAATGCACAATTGACCAGTGTACTGATCATTCTTCATTGTAGTAATCATTGACATTGGGATTTCCATAGAGAACTGAAAGTATGTACAATTTGTTTATATGTTAATGTCTTTTTTTTAATTAATAGACCTTCTACATAACCCTGTGTATTTCTTCAACCAATAGGGGAGGGAGGCTGCAGAAAATTGATAATGCATTCTATCCCAGGTTCATATACAGAACGTTGGTAAATAAATACAAGTTTTGAGTGCCTAATTGGGGTAGGTGGACAATTCCCCCAAACAGATGTCACCTGATTAAAACATCCTACGGTGCAAAAACATATACATTATGGCGATTAAGGGTACATACACTTGGGGCAGCAATTAGTCTCACATTTTGATAGCTAAGACGTTATGGGTACTCAGCTGACAGTTAAAGATAGCCTTTCATGTGTCAGAGTGGGTCCACTGACAACCAGTGGCATTTAAAAAAAAAGAAACTAATGATTAACGGTTCCATGTCTCAAAATCACGTCAAAAATGGCTGTGTATACAAAATATTGTGGCAAAAATGCAGTGGTGGTTTTGCCGCCACAATCATGTAAAGGATGCGGGGGACACCCCGCAACCCCTGGACCAATTACACCTTTACTGAGTCAAACCACGGCAATTGCCGCAATTTATTTTACCGGCGACATTTTTGCCACGGTTGTATTACCTGATACCTAATTAACTCAATTAAAACATGGGGCCAACCATTGCTAGGATCACCAGAGGTTGAATATAACAGCTATCATTAACAATCTGGCCTAATCTCAACTCTCTCCATCCATCCATTGCCAGGGACCATGCCATGGATGATGTATCAGTGTACAGACTTGCAGGGTAATTCATAGAAATTTGCACAAAAGTGGCGCATGCGGCTGGCGCACAGCATGCCCGTGCGAATGTCTGCGCCAGCCGCGTGCCCTAAAATCGATTTCCGCGCACAGCGTATTCATGGATTTTCGCATCCAAAACCAGTCGTGGCGCAGCGTAGCGCAGCGACCCTGCAGCAGCGCCAGTTACGCCTCCAAGAACGCCCTCGCGCAAGGAAAAGCCTTCAAAATCCCCAAATAATCGCAAAGGGCTGCGCTAACCCTATACCAGTTCACAGGGCTGGCAAACAGCAAACGCCAAGCGGGGAACGTGTATTTCAGTGGTTCGCGGGAAGTTCCACATGCGATTGTCCTGTGTACGTGTGCATCAGGGGTGCGTGTGAAGTAACACACGCAAAAGCAGCAGAGTACGTGTATTTCAGGGGTGCGCGGGAAGTATCACACGCAAAAGCAGCATGGTACGTGTATCTTAGGGGTCCGCGGGAAGTATCACACGCAAAAGCAGCAGGGTACGTGTATTTCAGGGGTGCGCGGGAAGTGTCACATGCAAAAGCAGCAGGGTACGTGTATCTCAGGGGTGCGCGGGAAGTATCACACGCGATTCCATCAGGGTACGTGTATTCCAGGGGTGTGCGGGAAGTATCACATGCAAAAACAGCAGGGTACGTGTATTTCAGGGGTACGCGGGAAGTATCACACGTAAAAGCAGCAGGGTACGTGTATCTCAGGGGTGCGCGGGAAGTATCACACGCGATTCCATCAGGGTACGTGTATTACAGGGGTGCGCGGGAAGTATCACACACAAAAACAGCAGGGTACGTGTATTTCAGGGGTGCGCGGGAAGTATCACACGCAAAAGCAGCAGGGTACGTGTATCTCAGGGGTGCGCGGGAAGTATCACACGCGATTCCATCAGGGTACATGTATTAAAGGGGTGCGCGGGGAGCACCACACGTGAATTGCACGTGTGGGTCCTCCCAGGTGTTCCATCTACACACTCAACAGCCCCTGCAGGTGGCCCACACCACAGGGGCCTACCCTGCACATGTCCTGCAGGCACCCCATCAACCATGGCCATCACCCCCAGCCAACCCACATGTCACCTTGCACTGCTGCCCACCAACGCATGTCCCCCTGGACCCCCAGCCACCAGGGGCAGCCTCCACCAGGCCCCCACCCATGTCTCCCATCACCCCCACCCCCCAGCAGTGCAGGGGCAGCCTCCACCAGGCCCCCACTCATGTCTCCCTGCACCCCCACCCCCCAGCCACCAGGGGCAGCCTTCACCAGGCCCCCACCCATGTCTACCACCACCCCCACCCCCCCGCAGTGCAGGGGCAGCCTCCACCAGGCCCCCACTCATGTCCCCTATCACCCCCACCCCCCAGCAGTGCAGGGGCAGCCTCCACCAGGCCCCCACTCATTTCTCCCTTTACCCCCACCCCCCAGCCACCAGGGGCAGCCTTCACCAGGCCCCCACCCATGTCTACCACCACCCCCACCCCCACCCCCCAGCAGTGCAGGGGCAGCCCACACCAGGCCCCCACTCATGTCCCCTATCACCCCCATCCCCCAGCCACCAGGGGCAGCCTCCACCAGGGCCCCACTCATGTCTCCCACCACCCCCACCCCCCAGCCACCAGGCGCAGCCTCCACCAGGCCCCCACTCATGTCTCCCCACACCCCCACCCACCAGCCACCAGGGGCAGCCTCCACCAGGCCCCCACCCATGTCTACCACCACCCCCACCCCCCAGCAGTGCAGGGGCAGCCTCCACCAGGCCCCCACTCATGTCTCCCACCACCCCCACCCCCCAGCCACCAGGGGCAGCCTCCACCAGGCCCCCACTCATGTCTCCCATCACCCCCACCCGCCACCAGTGCAGGGGCAGCCTCCACCAGGCCCCCACTCATGTCTACCACCACCCCCGCCCCCCAGCAGTGCAGGGGCAGCCTCCACCAGGCCCCCACTCATGTCTCCCTGCACCCCCACCCCCCAGCCACCAGGGGCAGCCTCCACCAGGCCCCCACTCATGTCTCCCACCACCCCCATCCCCCAGCCACCAGGGGCAGCCTCCACCAGGCCCCCACCCATGTCTCCCACCACCCCCACGCCCCCCGCAGTGCAGGGGCAGCCTCCACCAGGCCCCCACTCATGTCTCCCACCACCCCCACCCCCCAGCAGTGCAGGGGCAGCCTCCACCAAGCCCCCACTCATGTCTCCCACCATCCCCATCCCCCAGCCACCAGGGGCAGCCTCCACCAGGCCCCCACCCATGTCTACCACCACCCCCACTCCCCAGCAGTGCAGGGGCAGCCTCCACCAGGCCCCCACTCATGTCTACCACCACCCCCACCCCCCAGCAGTGCAGGGGCAGCCTCCACCAGGCCCCCACTCATGTTTCCCTGCACCCCCACCCCCCAGCAGTGCAGGGGCAGCCTCCACCAGGCCCCCACTCATGTCTCCCAGCCAACATTTCACCACAATGTAGATCCCTGGCCCTTATGGTCAGCCTCCAAATGGCTAACACCCACCCGAGTATTGCATCCACCCACTTAGAAATGGCAAAAACATGACAGAAGCCCAATTGCAAGTTTGGAAGTGAACACATGTCCCTCACATACACCCAATGGGTGTCAGTGAATGTCAAAACCCATATCATGATATGCATGAAACCAATGAGATGATACTACACATTGAACTTTGCCGAAAAAATATGTATTAAAAGCAACACAACTTGATTAAAAAATAAACAAACAATAATAGAAATTTAAAAAAAAAACAACAGCAGGTCCATGAAATAATGCTAAACCACAAATCATAATGCAAAGGAAAGGTGTCCAAAGTCACAGTCCACAAAAGTAAATGCAATGGAAAATTAAAATCGAAAACCATTGCTCCATGGCGAAATCATAATGAAAATTGAAAATCCAAAAGTCAACTATGTACAGATAAACTATCCAGGGTCCATGATGCCAACAGAAGAAATGAAACCTATCTAATAACACTACCTAAAAAAAATAACTATATACAAAAATGTGGCCCATTGTCCAAAAGGTCCAAAAAAAAAGCTAAACCTAAGGAAACCTAACACTAACTATATAACTATTTACAAGGGCAGCGGGCTAGTCTGACGGCTCACTTCGGGATGTTCCGGGCCAGGGCAACATTGAACTCCTGCTCAATGTCCCGGAGGCGCTCCCCCTCCATGGCCCCGAGGGTCGGCAGGGCCGTCCACATGTTCCCCCCAAACTCCCTGCGGATTGCCTCGAGGCACTCGGCACGCCTCAGGGCCCTCTGCATGGAGTTCTCCGCCCTGGCCATCGTGAGCCGTGCCTCTTCCGCCCGCTGCCGCTTCGCATCTATGGCGTGGCCCAACCGCTGCCACACGGAAGACACTTCCCGTCCTGGGTCCTCCTGCCCTCCGGCCGATGCCTGCCCCTCCGATGTCGAAGGTCCCGAGCCATCATGGCTCCCACCAGGTTGCTGCTGCTGCTGCTGCGCCTCTGCCCGTGCACTCCCTCCTGCTGCCTGCACATCCTCCACTGGCTGGGGTGCAGTCGTTAATGTGGCCACCCCTGCTGGATGTCCGACTCCCGACTGTGGCAGGAATGCCTCCTCCACCAGCCTGGCCGTATCGTCAGAGGCAGCTCCACAGGGCACCCAGGTGACTGATGGGTGGGAAGATGGCACGGAGGACGACTGGTGCATAGGGGGTTCAGTTGAGGAGGGGGTCTGAGCAAGCCCCATCAAACGGAGGAATCCGGCCTGGGTGACCTGTCCCAGTAGGCCGACGCGGTCAACGAGCCATTCGAGATGACGTGCAGTCTCCTCATGAAAAGACTGCAGGTCACCTCGCATGGCCCGTTGAGGCAACGCCAAACCAGTCAGGACAGGCTCAACCTGGACCCGGATAGCCACGTCCGCAGGCAGAGGAAGGTCAGTTGTCGTTAGCTCATCCCCTGCCTGAAAACGGGTCTGGACGTAGGCATCCCTGCTGGTGCAAGATGATGCAGTGACAGGATCAGGGACAGGATTGCACACAGGCACCTCCGCAGCGACCTGTGCTGCCTCCTGTCCCTGGTCCTGCACTGCACCACTAGCACCAGTGGAATCCCCACCTCCAGACCGCGTCTCTGTTGCTTGCACGCCTCCTCCTCCACCAAACCCCCCGCCAACCTGGATGACTCCGTGCCATCTTCCCCCGTTGGGCCCTGTGGGGTCCCAGCTGCCCCTTCTGCTGCCGAGGAGTCCAACTCCGACCTCCGCCTCTTGGACCTCCCCCCAGCAGCTACGGCCTGGGATGCGGCACCGGACTCCTCACTCCCCGACGAGATGACAACCTGGGAGGGGAGACGGGCCTTGCGTCTCCGGCTGGCGGTGCGATCTCCGACCGCTGTGCTCCACAGCACCTTCTCCGCCCTCTTCATCAGTTGACGCTGCAGACAGGGAGAAACAAAACACAGGCATCAGGGCACTGTACAATGGACACATACACACATGACAGTTGCACATGAGTGGCATTGGCAAAACCGCAGACATAGCATCACAATCGGCAACACACTTGTCATTTCAACTTGCACACATGAGCCATACCACAGCCACATCGCAACTGCCAGCACCATCCATACACATACAACAGCATGAGCAGGCAAAGGTGAGCCAGACATCACATGCAACACTACACTACACATGCACGCACACCACCACACTTGCATGCATGTGTACACCTCAGCCAACTGTCGCAGTGTTCCGATGGGCATCCATGTCACATCTGCCAATCAGGCTTCCACATCCCGCTGTCACATGCAGCCATGTTGCCTCACTGTTGCACCCTTGTCAAATACACACACATGCACATATACACAGTGCTGATGCATGCAGCTGAAAACAACATACATGCGTGACATCACGAACATGCCCACTTACATACACATTCATCCAAACATGTTTGCCCACACAACTGCATTTGGCATGCAAGCCTGCACACACAAGCACCATCCATGTCTCACACATGACAGCCCTCGCATGTGTTAGCCTCACGGTCCTGTACACCCCCACCCATACTCGGCCCCATACAAACAGATGTGCAACCGGCACACTACTGGCACATCACCACACGCACAGCTTACAATCATGATGCATATACACTTACCGCTCGACTCCAGACGGGTCTGCCTTTCAAGGACCTGGACGTGGAGCGCTGGGGATATGCGTTCCAGGACCCTCATCTGATCTTCCGACAAGTGGCCCCGGCGCCCCTTAGCATCTGCTGCCTTCAAGAGGCGCCGGGCCTTGTTCAGGGTCCTGGACCTGAAGTCCTCCCAGCGCTTCTTGACATGTTGGAAGCCGCGGACTGCCACCACCTCCGTGTTGATGGCAGTCACGATGTCCGTCCAGATCCGAGTCCGTCCTTCCTTGTCGGCGCGCACACTTCCGTAGAGGGCATCATACTGCCCCAGGACTTGCTCCACCAGGACACCAACTTCCCTGGCACTGAAGCTGGTGCCCCTCTGCCTCTCTGGCCGGGGGTTGTCAGTGGTGCCAGATGTTGCAGTGCCCGACATGACAACCCCAGAGGCAGGAGTGGGTGGGCAACTGGGTCCTGGGGCTGGGCTGTGGAGTGTTGGAATCCCAGTCGGGAGTCTTCGGTTCCAGCAGGGGTGGTCACAGCAACAGCACCCCTGGCTGATGTGCAGGCAGCAAATGGCAGGGAACGTGGGCAGCAGGCAGTCAGGCAGCAGCAGATGGCAGGTGGGAGCGTGCTCGGGGCTCTGGGCGGCAGTAATTCGGCCTTCTGGGCAGGAGCGTGGTCATCCGTGTGCTTACACGTGGCCAGCTTGATACGGAGTGATTTGGCACGTGAAAATCCTGCACGTCTGCGTGTAAATCGAGGAAAGGCCCTTAGCGCGTATGCACGTCAGCACGCATATGCGATTTCATTGGACCAAAGGCCCTTAGCGCGTAAGCGCGTCTGTGACGTGACACGCGCAGGTGTTTCCCTCATTACACGTGATGACAGAGCACACGTGGATTTCCACCAATCGCGTGTGAAACTTCCAGCGCACCCCAGAAATACACGTACCCAGGCCAATCGCGTGTATGCTCAATTCCCTCCGATTACACGCGATGACACTCGGACGTGCAGTTTTACCACGTGTGCTAGCATATGCGATTTCATTGGCCCAAAGACCACCATGTGCAGCTGTGACGTCACGCGCATGGCCGTAGAGAATGTCGCGTGTAAAAATGAAGAGATACACGTCTGAGTGTCAAAGCGCGTAATTGGTGGAAATGGCCTCATCGCGTATGCGCGTCTGTGACGTGTGTATAAACGGTACGTGTAGGACGCCATTTGCTTGTACGTGCTTTTCGTGGAGAGCGAGTGGGTGAAATCTGTACTTCTTGTCGGTTCACACGCGATTTACTTCACGCCGTTTCCAGTTCATACTCCCTGTTACCTCTGACAGCTTTTTCTCTTTTCCTCTTTTTCCTGGGCCTGTTTCCTCAAACAGCGTTCCCTTCTACTGTTGTCCTGTCTCCTCAGACAGCGTACAATTCTTCTTTTGGCGGGGGTGCTGCCAACGCGCACACGCGCATATTTTTCACGCTTTTGTTCCTGGCAGACGGTGAGTCGCGCATGTATTTTACATCTGTGCTTGCCCCGTGTGTCGCGTACCCCTTCATAGGTCATTCTAGGCTGCATGTGACACGCATACTTTCATTCTTGTGTTTCTGGGTGCCACAACGTAGTGCAGGTTTATTTTTCCACGCACGTGGTCTAGGAGGGGTTGCGTGCACCTTACTTCCCTTTTTTGGGGTTCCTGTCCATTGCGTGACCCGTCATCTTTCCCCAAGGGTGACATACAGCCTTGCTAGAGCACTAGGGTACGATTACCATCTGGTACCCAACCCCTTTGACCCCCAATTGCCCAGGACAATAGTTCATATCGACTCCCATACGCACAATAACATCAGTGCCATGGCTGGGAGGCGACCAAGCCGTAAGGGTGGCAAAGGTGGTGGAGCCCCAAGTGGTGGCCGTGGTGGATCCTGTAGGGGACGTGGCCGTGACTTGCAGGGTGCCCCTAGCCCCCCATGTGTGGAGGAGCAGTCAGAGGCACCCATGCCCCCCCCTGGTTGAGGTTAACGTGGCTGACACCATCCATTCTCAGCCCTTGTTGGACCAGCCCACTGTGGAACCAGACCTTGCACAGGGTGACTCCATGGCTGACTTCCAGGTCAGCAGGTCTAGGCCACGTGCGCCGGTGAACGTTGGTGTCATCAGGCCACGTGGATCAGGGGCAGCTAGGTCATCTGCTGCCCCGCGTAGGCAGGCTGGGGAGGCTGCAGGGACAGTTGCGGCTCCATCCACCCCACCTCTCACACACCCAGCCAGGACAGTGTCGGTCCAAGTCCATCATGCTGACATTCCCCCTGACACCATCACACTTGAGCCAATGCGTGCACCAACTCCCATGCTGAGTGTGCAATCCCACGCTCCTGCCCCTAGTGTCCAGAGCGGCGTAGGACACTCAGGATCCCCAGCACCTTCCAAGCGGAAGAGGAAGAGTGCTCGTCCAGTAGAGGCTGATGCCCCAGACACGGCTACACAGTCCGGCCCGTCAAGGAAGCCCAGCTTCAATGAGGCCGAACTGAATACACTTGTAGAGTATGTGTCCGCACATGACCGCGAAATGGTGATTGTTGCAGGATCCAAGACCACACCTGCACAACGTCAGGCACACTGGCAGACCATTGCGGACATCATAAGTGCCCTTGGAATCATGAGGCGCACAGCTAATGAATGCTACAAGCGTCGGAATGACCTGAAGCGCAGGGCAAAGAATAAGCTGGCCTCAAGTCATGCCGCAACTCTAGTGACTGGAGGTGGGTCTCCAGCAGACGACATAGAACTCACTCCACATGAGCAGGTTGCTGGGACCTACATCACGGAGGAACAGATCCAAGGCGTGGGAGAACTGGCAGATTACGAGGCATTGTCCGGTGAGTGCACATGCATGTGTGTGTCATCCATGTGCATGGTGTGTGTGGGAGGGCTTCTGTTTGGGTGCCAGGTGAGGGTGTGTGTGCCTGAGTGGTTTGGGTCACCCATGTGCCTCTTCCTATACATTCTTGGCACCAGCATTTGGGTATAGCGGCATCCCTTCTGCAAACATTAGACATCCAGCCCAACACCACGCCAGTTGCCCTTGGAGTGTCATCTTGCTACAACATTGTTGCTTATTTACCTCTGTTTATTCAGGCAGATTGTTTGCATACCACCACTTTTACTCAGGATTTCTCAGTCCTATTGTCACATGTCTGACATGGCTATGGTACAGTGGACTGGCTTAGTTTCCTGGACATGATTAGTTTAGACATGTCCCTGTGCTATTGGACCATTTTGGACTGGCAGCTGCAGGTTAAACATTTGAACCATTTCACTGAAAAAATCAATTACATGAGCAAACTGGACTGAATGAACAATTGGTGACCTCCTCTCCCTCTTCACTTCATGGCTAGGGTACATGCCATCTGTGTGATGGCATGTGTATTTGACCTGCCAACCACTGGCCAATGTGTGATGCCACTGCTAGGCAGCATGCAGCAAATGTGTTCATCTTCCATCTTGGTGTCATCAATGTGTGCCATCTGCCTCCCCTTCACACGCAGTGACGGTGCATGCATGGGAGGGTTTTAGTCATGTGGGACATGTGTCAATCAAGTACTGTTTCTGTAGCCTCTCAGCCCTAATTGTGTGCCATAGTGCTAATGCCTGTTTCCATTTGTTTTCTTTTATGTATTTGCAGGGGATGACGCACTTGATACTGCTGGGGTTGTGGAGATAGTGCAGACCCAGGAGGGGTCTGGGGGCCGACCAACCACCAGTGAGGGACGGGGTGTGGTGTTGGGTGAGAACCCACAACTGCTGCTGGTCGTGCTCTCAAGGGGTGTCTCTGGCTGCACCTCACCCGAGCTGCATTCAGGTGTCGATTCGGATGATGAGACCTATGTGCCGTCGCAGGTGAGTGTTCCTGGGAGGGATTCTGTTCTGTATGACCCACCTGCTCCAGTGTTAGAACCCTCAATGGGGATGTCAGTGTTGGCAGGTACGCCTTTGGTGGTTACGGATGCAGGGTCACACTCCGCGACATCTGATCCTGTTCCTGGGCCAGCAGATCAGAGGGGGAATGCAGTCCTGCAGCCTCAGGCAGTGCCGGCACAGCAAGGCACAGTTCGCCTTGCCCCAGACAGGTGTGATGCCCGCCGACGTGGTGGCCGTACGCCACCTGGCAATACCGCATGGGAGCAATCCATATACGGTATGGCAACCCAACAGGCAGCATCATCAGAGGTGATGGCTCAGGCCATGGATAGGGTAGCCACTTCCATTGTACCCCCCGAAAGGCTGATGGAGCGACTACAGCAGGCAACCGACTCCATCTGCCAGTCACACAGGGAGGACATGTTGGCGTCCGACAGGGACAGGCGGGCGGCTCTGGCGACTCTGCAGGAAGCGATTTCCATAAAGTCCCAGGGCCACAGGGAAGCCCTGAGGGTGGAACTCCTTCACCTCAGGACGACTCTTGTTGAGCTTGAGGCTTCAACAAACAGAAGGACAGAACAGCAGCTGGAGCGTCTCACACGTACGCTCTCAGCTGAGATGCAGGCAACTAGGGCGGAGGTCCGGGCATCCCGTGAGTTGTTGCATGGGGACCTGCGCACACTTATCCTCCAGAACGAGACCTACCACACCCGCATGCTTGCAGCCATGGAGGAACAGACTAGGGCTTTGCGTGGACTGCCTCCCATAGTGCCACCACCTCCTGATGCAGCTGCAGAGGGTGAGGAGAGCGACAGCAGTGATACTCCCACAATAGGGTAGCCGTGTAGGCCATGAGCCCATGGAGGTGTTTTTTTTTTTTTGCAAGATCAACACAGGTGGGTTTTGGTGTGCACCCTGTCCTCGGACCTCCTGGGTGGCCTCCCCCACCCCCCCGGTACCCATTGATGGCCATTTTTGATTTTTTTTTTTTTTTGGACAGTGTGTTGCCTTGTGTGGCTCCCGTGTGCATACGCTGCATTGTGGTTGGGCACATGCAGGCTTGTCATGAATTTGGTTCAGATGCTTGGGTTTTTGTGTCACACACCCCTCCTGCTTCCCGTTTCCATGGGCTTGCAAAGGGTGTGCCCAAGTGACATTGACGTACATGGTGACATTGGACTCCCATGAGCTGTGTGGGCAGTCTGTAGTCAATACTGTGTATACATTCATAGTGCATATTGTTGTTGTATTGTACACTGCATGGTGTATTGATATGTGCCTCTGCATCCATCTCATCCTCCTAATTTGCAGGTCCATTCCTCATGTCTTCACAATACGGTCCACCTTGGAACTGGAGTCCATGTTGTAAGCAGTGCACCTACACTCTTGCGTGGCGCTAACACTGTATACTTGGAAGTGTTCGGAGGGCTGGCATCATCAGGTAGTGAGGCTACCAAATTTTTAAGTCTGTAATGTCATGTTTAAGGTAGGTTGGAGGTTGTGTAGGTGATTGGTATTCTTGGTAAGTATTTGGTAATGTGTGTTGTAGGTCCTGCATTACTGTGAGCATTTCATGTGTGGACATGTTTCCATTAGGGACACTGTAGCTGGTGACACTTGGGGCATGTTGTGGGGATTAATTTCTTTCCTCTCACATTGCATGACATGCCATGGTGTGTTGTGTGGCCGTGCCGGGGAGGGGTTGGGTGACATGGCAAGTGGGTATTCATTTCTGCAGCATGGAAGTGTCTTTTGATGACACTGCATTGGTGGTGTTTGTGTAGGTAGGGATGCACACATTGTGAAACTTCCACATGAACAATCTCAGGCTGCTATGGTTCTGACAGTTGACTGTCCCTTTGCTCGTCTTAATTGTCAGGTCGAGTCATCATTGCTTATCAAATGATATGTGCCAGGGCTGTGTGCACTCTACTGGGGTGTGATTTCTATGTGAAGTAATTAGCCACCAGCTGCGTACGGGCTGCCTCACCCTGTGCCTTCTCCCCTCCCATGCGCAGCGGGCATGCATGTGTTTGGGGATGTGGGGGCACCACCATGTCCACAGCCAGGCCCCGGCGTGTTGCAACTTTGTGCAGGACACATGCTGCCACTATGATCCTGCACACTACTGGGGGCGCATATAACAGCTGCCCGCCGGAACGGTCAAGGGAGCGAAAGCGTGACTTGAGCACTCCGAATGTGCGCTCCACTATGCCCCGGGTTGCAATATGAGCTGTGTTGTATCTAACCTCTGGAGGCGTGATGGGGTTCCGAATTGGCGTCATCATGTGGGTGCTCAGAGGGTAGGCACTGTCCCCTGGTGAGGAGGTGATGGGTATCATTAGTGGGGTAGTGACATAACTCTGCTTCTGACATGCATGCATGTGCAGTGGCATTCATACTCACCAAGCAGCCATGTATCGCCATGCCGCCCAGCTTCTAGGTCCCGGCTTAGGGTAGGTAAATGAAGCTGTCGTGGGTGGACCCTGGATAGTTGGCATATAATGAGGTGATGATTCCCTTAGCATTACATACTACCTGCACGTTGATGGAATGCCAGTGCTTGCGGTTCCTATAGATGTGCTCAGATGCCCTGGGGGAGACGTAGTGCCACATGGGTGCAGTCAATGGCACCTAGCACTTTTGGGAATTGTGCCACACCGTAGAAATCGAGGGTGGCAGCCTGCCTTTCTGCAGGTGTCCTGGGCAGGTATATGTGCCTACGGACTGATGGGCGTGCAGTGATGATGTTCAAGACCTGGTGTAGGCAGCGTGACTGCGTGGCCTGTGACACCCCACCCACTATGGCACTTGTCCGCTGAAATGATCCTGTGGCCAAGAAGTGCATTACATTGAGGACCTTCTCCAGGGGGCTGAGTGCTTGGGAGCACAGGGTGGGGGATGTGAGGTCATCCTCCCACTCACTGACCAGGTCCAGTATTATGTGTGGTGGAAACCTGTACCTCCCATACACCTGGTCATCAGGCATCCCAAAAAGGCTGGTTCTGGGAGTGAAAATTTGGGCCCTCACTATCCTCCTCCTCCTCCTTTGGTAACCCACGGCCACTGCTGCTAGGAACGGTATATTCATCCTGGCGTATGAGCTTGTTTGTTGTTTGCGCGCACTTTTATGCTGCGCGGGTTGACGTACGCCTGCTTCATGCTGGCGTACGTGTTTCAGGTTTGGACCATTTATTTTTCGGCACGTCGTAGGCGAACGTGTGAATCTTCCCGCCCACCCCAGGAATACACGTAGCACGCTCTCCCAGGCCCAGTCGCAAGTAAATATTCCCGCCCACCCCTGGAATACACGTACCCCACTATCACAGGCCCAGTCGCGTGTGGAAGTTCACGCGCACCCCAAAGTACACGTACCCAGGCCAATCGCGTGTGGAACTTCCCGCGCACCCTGAAGTACACGTACCCAGGCCAATCGCGTGTGGAACCTCCCGCGCACCCCGTAGTACACGTACCCAGGCCAATCGCGTGTGGAACCTCCCGCGCACCCCGTAGTACACGTACCCAGGCCAATCGCGTGTGGAACTTCCCACGCAGCCCGAAGTACACGTACCCAGGCCAATCGCGTGTGGAACTTCCCGCGCACCCCGAAGTACACGTACCCAGGCCAATCGCGTGTGGAACTTCCTGCGCACCCCGAAGTACATGTACCCAGTCCAATCGCATGTGGAACTTCCCACGCACCCCGAAGTACACCTACCCAGGCCAATTGCGTGTGGAACTTCCTGCGCACCCCGTAGTACACGTACCCAGGCTAATCGCGTTTGGAACTTCCCGTGCACCCCGAAGTACATGTACCCAGGCCAATCGCGTGTGGAACTTCCCGCGCACCCAGGGACACGCGCACACGCTATTTTTCACACAGCGGGTGCCCCTTTGCACCTCATTTGTCCTAAAGGGCCACTGTATGGCCCATTCATCATGGCTGTATATGGATGCTTTTTGTTAGCGCACATTTTGGCGCACATTTTTTTCAGTCGCATGGGCGCTACCGCCTGCTTTCTTGTGGCGTACTTGTTTGGCCCTGTGCACGTCTTTGACCGTGCGCTGGTTTGCCCTATTCGATTCCATGAATACGGGTTGTAGGCGAGCGTGTGGGCGTTCCGCGCACTTGCCTCCTGTACTTCCCCCGTGACGCCCATATTTTCACGCGTTGTTCCCCATTCCGAGTGTTACGCCCCGTGTTCCACCTCGCGGCCAATCGCGTGTGGAACTTGCCGCGCACCCAGGGACACGCGCACACGCTATTTTTCACACAGCGGGTGCCCCTTTGCACCTCATTTGTCCTAAAGGACCACTGTATGGCCCATTCATCATGGCTGTATATGGATGCTTTTTGTTAGCGCACATTTTGGCGCACATTTTTTTCAGTCGCATGGGCGCTACCGCCTGCTTTCTTGTGGCGTACTTGTTTGGCCCTGTGCACGTCTTTGACCGTGCGCTGGTTTGCCCTATTCGATTCCATGAATACGGGTTGTAGGCGAGCGTGTGGGCGTTCCGTGCACTTGCCTCCTGTACTTCCCCCGTGACGCCCATATTTTCACGCGTTGTTCCCCATTCCGAGTGTTACGCCCCGTGTTCCACCTACTTTTGTGATGTGCGCCGCGCTATGTACGATTTCGCAGTGGCCGTGGCGCACGCTGTTGGGTGACCTGTGCGCCGGCGCACATTTTTAGCGCACATCCAATGTTTTTCTCGCGCACGGACTTCCATGAATCGATGTGCGCTGGTTTCCCTGCGATTTTCGCACTTGCACTGCGATTTTCGCACTTTTACTGCGATTCGCACGTTTTGGCACCTCTGCGCGGGAATTTTCGGAGCACATTATTTCCATGAATCGACCCCTTGGTCTGCTGGCTGACACAGTCTGGTGTCATGTGTAAACCTCCTTCAATGTGCCAGGTACGCGAAGTCTTGTGCCCTCTGGCCTTTTTTTACTTAAAAAGATGCAGAGTTGAACCTTTTCCAAGGGCAATTTCTGTCTACCCAATATGTGGGGTGAGTTCAGGATGATTGTTAGAGTGTGGCACTTATGTTAGTTAATAGACGTTTATGCGTAGCAGTTTTTAGGACAACTATTCATTGTGTTGGGCAGCTCTCAGATACAGTGCAATAAATTCATCAACATTGTAGTCCTCCCTCAGCCCAATGCTAATTTGCATTGCTGTTGTTGTGAAGAGGGCAGCAGCAGGTTCACATTTAAAGATGACCTTCTTTAAATACCAGAGAACTACACACGTTTATTATATACCTCGGGCCCAGTGTGATGTCCCTGCTTCGTTGATCAGGTATATGCTATTAAAATACAAAAATTCAATTCATTATTTGCATTAAGTACACAGCGTTTAGTTGACATTTTAAAAACATTTATTTCACAGTTCTTGTAAGGAATGACTTGATGACCATCCCAGCTACTCACCCAAGGCATAAAGCACATGATTCTTTGGGTAACGGTGCAGTATGGTACAGTACAAGACACGGTCATGTTGTATGAAATGTTAATGAAGGATTATCGCTTATATATACTAGCAGTTGTACCCGTGCTTCGCAAAGTAATTCCTGTGGCTGGAGCATGTAAGCTGCATACCGTTGAGATGGCATACATTCATCAACTTTCATGGGAAATTATATTCTTGTAATTATCATGAGAGATTTGCCACGATGCCATCAACACGTCATTGCAGACACTAGTGAAGAGACATGCACCGTTTCCTGTCAAGGCATTACTCAATGAACACTGTTTTGTGTCACCCCATGGCTTCAAACGGGAGTGCCGCTAATGTCAGCTAGAATGCAGATAGTGTGTAAAGTTTGGAACAATGAACTGCTGAAGTTTTCACAAACTGCATAACTTTAGGAACAATGAACGTTGAACTACGGAGCAGAGAGACACAATGCAGGGGTAAGCATTGCAGACCACTTAAAAAAATAAATCTGAACAAGGTATAATTTATACTTGTTACACTGTCTACACCAAGGAATCTACCCATTTGCCACATTGGCAGGTTTTTAGCATTTTGGGCAGTATGCTGAACATTTCAAACGCACACAAACACACACACATATCCAAGCATTGCTGACCACTTAAGAAAAAAATGGAAGCTACCCACATGCCGAATATCAGGTTTGTAGCATGTTAGGAAGTATGCTGAACATTTGGAACAGACGCTCATAGATAGAAGTGCCATGGCTTTCTTTTTATGCTGCATAGTTACTATGCTTGCTAATGGAATGTAACTAACAGTTTGCTTGTAGGATATGCGCAGTGTTTACTTTTGACATAACAGTACAGTATGTGTATGGCCTTTTTCTTTACTGTATAGCAGTTTTGTGCCCGGGTGTGTGGCGTGGGGAGGCATGCTGTACTCAGTAAGGTATGTGTATGCATAGGTTTGCGATATACAGTAATTTGTTCAGTAATGTCCATTTGTGTTGCCTTTTATTTAATTTACTGTCTGCTCCTAATTTGATGATTTCAGATAAGCAATGTGTTATTCTCTCCAACTGTTCACATAATGTGTTGTACTACTTCTCCCAACATACTACCAAGGATATTCAATGGGAAGGCTGATGGAATTTGTAGTCCAAAACATCTTGCTAGTCACAGGTTGAAAACGTTGCATCCTCTGTATTGGTATGCCAATGCCATCATTCAGTGGAAATGCACAGTAACATTTTAGTAATGTCCTCTGCTCACACTTTCAGGTAAGTGTGGCTTTACTCCCTGCAACTGTTCACTGAGTGTATTTTACTACCTTTCCCTCTTCCTACCATTCCAATCAGCACCGACCCTGAAATTCCCTAGGGAAGACAGAAGAGAGTTGTAGCGAGGAACATCTTGTGAGGCACAGCAAGAAGACCCTGTTTCTCGTGCTTCAGTAGACTGACTTCATGTAATTCAGTTCTCACAGATGATAGTATCGACGAGCGCCTTCTTTCATTCTGCATGATCTAAATTTCCTGGCGGGACAAAACAAAGACCTTTAATTAAACTGGCACCTGTGTGACATGCAACAGGTCACCAGAGGGTAGACTGTGGGAATTCTGGGGATCCCCATGTAACACCTTTAAATGCTGCATCACAAGTCCCCCTCAATGTAAAGGGAGGGTGACTTTATTAATGTTAATGCCTGACATTCTGTATATGTACTATTTCCTCTATGGATTACTCAATCGCTCTCTATTAGCTGATTTCTGATGGGATTGAAGCTCTCTGGGTGAGCAGATGTTTGAGAATTGAGATTTAAGGGAGAGCAGGTAAGCGGATGAGAGAGGAGTGTGTCTATTCAGTGAGGATCTGCTTTTAAAGCTCCACAGCCCTTAACTGTTCATTGATAGGTGGAGATCGGCAGTTCACCCATTCCCCCAACAACACCAGCCTCGGTCAGTAAGAGATGAGGACACTCACACTGCAGCCATTGTTCCATTCAGCCTGGGCATATTAGTGTCTTAGGAAGAGTGTATAACCCACCGAAGGGAGCGTTATATTTTCAGGAGGTGTAATAATGAAATCCACCCTACTTATCAGCCCGGTTACATTTAATTGCTGCCACAGCAGTAACTGATTGAAGTGGAAGACCACAACTCACTCTTCCATCAGGATTCAGACCCAAAAACTCAAATCAACAACCAAATTGACAAAGGCAGTATAACTTTCCTCCTCCTGTTGGACCTCTCAGTGGCGTTCGACTTCGTCAACCATGAAGTCCTTTGTAAACACCTTATATCCTGAGCACCTTTCTCAAAGTAATCTATAGCCTGGAACCAATCCTTTTTGGACAAGAGAACAATGAGAGTGTTCTCTCCCCTTGCCTCAGCTGACCCAGCCCCAGTAACATGTGGGGTACCACAAGGATCTTGCGTCTCACCAACGCTCAACAATATATTTACGAAGCCTTTATTTGACGATCTTGACCTCTTGGGTGTCATCTACATGAATTATGCAGATAACACCCAAGTCCTCATACCTATCTCAGGTAATCATGACAAAGACACTAAACTGCTAAACAAAATCTATCACATCATTCAGGCATGGATTGCCACACATGGCCTCTGCCTTAATGATGAGAAGACTGAGCTTCTCCTAACGGGCTCTCAAACCAAATTAAATAAACTAGACATAGCCTTTAAATCATTTCTGATAGACGGCATCAACATCCCAGTTTCTAAAGCGGCCAAGACACTCTGTGTCTATCTTGACGCGTCCCTAAGATTGACAAAACAAGTGAATGTGGCAGCTTCAGCCACAGCTTACACTTGTAAGCTGATAAACTCCTGTAGACCATTCATTTCTCCAACAAGTTGCTCCACCGTAGCCAGAGCTCTAGTACTCTCCAAATTGGATTACTGCAACACACTCTACTTAGGAACATCCAAGTTCAACCTAAATAAGTTACATGTACTTCAGAATAATGCTCTGAGAGCAGCCTTTAACATCCCGAGATCCCACCATAGTTCCCACACTAGACGCATAATGTGCTATCTATTAAAAACAGAATCGCCCTCAAAACTCTGACACTCACTCATAAGTGCTTAACCAATACAGCACCCAAATACCTTTGCTGCAAATTCACTAAAAATCAATCCAGCTGACCCATCAGATCAGCCCAACAACATTGCCTCAAAGCTCCAAAGTACAACCAAGTGAAATACCGGTGGCAACAGCTTCCCTGTCTCAGCCGTGAAGCTGTGAAACTCTATTCCCACTGATCTCAGGGCAGAACCCTCTTTCACCCTATTCAGAGGCAGAGCCAAATCATGGCTCATCGCCTAAGAGTCCAGCTAACCTACTAGGTATTCAAACACACTACATACTCAGCATGCTATCACGTGTATACTTAATTCTCTCCGTTCCTTCTGTGGTGCTCTAACCTGACTTGTCAATACCTGTAACCTGCCGAAACTGTACTTTATGACATTGTTGTTCCTTACTGTTGTTGCTCGCAACCTGCCAATGTAACTTGCACTGTTGTTGCTTGTAACTTGCCTATGTAACCTGCTCAATTACTCCGAAATGCGCCCAGATACCCAAGGGTTTGGTGCGCTATACAAATAACTAAACTAAACTAAACTTATGTTACTGGTGCACTGATAGACATATTTAAAGACCCGCCTAATTGCCAGGGACAAAGGGGACACGATTCAGTCTAACCTTGGCATTGACAGTAATAGGGGGGAACTTAGTAGGTAATACTACAATAACATTGACGTCTAGTGGTGAGCTGACTAATGCTCTCTGGAGCCCCATTGCCAGGTCAATATATGTTTTAATAACAGAAACAACAACAAATATTTCATAAACTCTAGTAAAAATGAGCCCAAACATGTAGTTATTGATTCCCTTAATGAGGAAAAACAATGGTGAAGTGCATGATGTTCTTATTAGGTAGAACTGGCACTATTATGCAGATATGTAATGTGTGAGGACATTTTAAGTGTACGTGCATTCATACTTCCTGCCAGTTCTCGCTATGTGTTAATGCACATGCTGATTGAACTTCTTAAACCCACTCAATTGTGAAAACAAATACCAAGATTCTTGTGGTTTTATGACCTATCTATTCACATCCGCATAGTGGTGCCTATAGGGAATTGATGAGTTCATTGAGGGCCTGATTCATGGAACGTTTTCCTATGGGATTGCACCATTATAAAACACTTCAATGAATCGGGTCCTGAATGTCTTCCTTTTACAGAAAGGGCTGTATCGGATTCCCTTACATCTTAGGTGAAGACACATTCAGGAAAAACTCTGTTCATGTATAATCTGACACTCGTTGCAGGTTGCCCCGATGTACGCAGGGGCATCCTTAGTGGTCTCTGTAGTCTATATCCTGTTTCCGAACACGTCACACCATTTGCCACTATACCCCTAAGTTCAAGTGTAAAACTGCATTACCATATAACCAATTAAAGACAAAAGGAGATCAAATTTCACATAGATCCCCCAATTCATCAAAGATAGACATTAAGCTACTCGTGAAATAGGTACACAGTTGCTATAACATGTTGATTATTTTCCTGTATGCACCTTGAAGCACACAATAGTTTATAAATAAGAATTCATTTTTGGTGCATGACCTCTTGCTGCACCCCTCTAATGCTTTCACAGAACGTGTTGAGGTTGGATGACTGTTTTTTTTCTCCTGTTTCTCAACATGCAGTGCCTCTGTCACGAAGTTACTCTACTTTTGTGACAAGGTGGGTAGTGTGTATGCATTACTTTTGCAGGGACCAGGCATGGTTGGAAGAGAGGCCAGTCCGAAAGGTGGTTTCTTGTTGTTTTCTTGACTTACAGCCCATGCAAAAGCAATAACAGCAACGACTGTGCAATGCGTAACAATATTGCAATCATTACATTTAGAAACATTATATTAGCTCATCAATTATTTATTTTTAAAAAAGCAGAATCTCATTTACTCCTTCCCTGGTATCGAAATCCAACAGTATCCCTTCTTAATTAGTGCTGCTGTATTTTTGATTCCACTGTGTATCTGATTAAATATTCTGTACATAAAGAATTTAACATATATATTCTCTTTGGACTAAATTCTTAATTACATGATTAAACCTTGTAACACTGAATCTTAGAGACCAAGAGATGTTTCTATCTTAAAGTCGCAACAGAGAGATATATGCCATTAGGACATGTCTGAACCTTATTCCATTACATTTCAAAATGGCCCTCTCCTTGAGAATCTCAGCACTATGCTAACTGAACAGAGACCTTGCCACGTGGGGCTTATTTTGGTGTTATAGGGCAGTGGTCGCTGCCCTAGAGTTAAGGTGAGTCTGACTCCCACAATAAACCAGAAAAAATGAATTGCTAATTACTTTTGACTCATGTGACAGATTTGGTCAGAATTCTGAAGTTAACTAGTTATGCTCGCCACTGCAACTCCCCCACCCCATCTCCACATTTTGGGAATGATCAGCTAAAAAATATAAAAGTGATAAAGAATAAAAATATAATTAAAAAAACGAATTTGTGGCCTAGTACCAATACATTTTTCCCTAGACAAAAAAAAAGGTACATTTTTGCCAGACTGCACAGCCCAAACCACTGGATGGATTTGGACCAGGTGCAAACGAGGGCACGAATGGTTAACTTGAGGCCGTTTTGTGGGTTGGGTTATTTGTCATTTCGTTTTTTAAATACTTGATGGAGAAGGGGGTGCCCCATCTCCAAAATAGATTGCTATATACAGGTAAATTACCAAGAAACTGTGTGTTTAATAACGATACAGACGCCATCTTTGTTTTTTTCTTGGTGCAAGAGATAGCTGCTGCGATAACCTTGGTTTGCCAAAATTGAAAAAGCAAGAAAATTCCTTTTTCAGACCAAACATCAGGGAAATGCCTTTAGGGTAGAGGTCGGGGGAGGTAATAGGACACCAAGTTACATTTGGGAGTTCGAGGACGTGTAAGGACTGATTTTGCAACACAAAGCTTTTCTATGACCTCGGCTACCAGACTGAATAGCTGAGAATAGCTAAAAACATTTCATAGCAAACTGCATCACAGAAACAGTGAGTGCTCAGGGGGCTATAGGTATGGGCAAGGTAAGGGAGGAAGCTATCAGGGGTTTGGGGGGAGTAGGCACAGATGTGGGGGGCACTTGGTGAGGATCTGGATGGGGAGGGAAGCATTTATTTTTTCACATTTTTCCCCGATAACCTTGGGTATAAGGACTACAAAATAATAATCAAGGGTATTTGTTGTTTATAGCTGCAGTTATGGCAAAACAAGGAAATAAATATATTTCTACAGCTACAGAGGTGTTGGGGTGAAAAATACTAAGGTCTCCCATCCATGTATTAACTAGGATCAACACTGCTTAGCTTCAGACCAAGGAAGGGGCCAGGCCCCTCAGGCCATGTTGCCCAATAAACGAGCAGAAGTTACAAAACCACTTAGAGCAACATGGCCTGAGGGGCCGCCCCGTTCCTTGATTTGAAGCTAAGCAGGGTTAGGGTCCCGTTTACTGCACGGATGGGTGACAGTTCACAATCCTGGATTCCATGTGTTTTCTTAGTGTTCAATATTGCATAACACACTAAGAAAACACACGGCATCCACATTATTTTTTAAACTGTGCTACTGTTAGTCCTTGAAAGTATTGCACTCTAGAGGTTAAGCTGCCATGAGACCCCCATGAAAAGAGCTTCTATTTCTGGGTAAGAAGCTGCAAATACATGGAGAATTGCAAATCCAGCTTTCACGTGTGAGGCAAACTAGAATAAACTTTTCTCAAATATATATGCCCCAATATGGTTTAAATACCTTCTATGTTTCGAGTTCTCTCTGAGAGCTCTGAGAGACAATGTCTTTGTCCTTTGCTGAATTCCATTCTGGCATTGGTTGTCTCCCATTTAAGATGGGGGGAATAATGGCACAATTGTAAACTTTTTGCCAAACATAGTTCTATAAGGATTTATGTATTTGAATGACACTAAGTTATGTGTACTTTTCATGTTATCTTTATAAAGCAGAGTATTGTTGAAAGCCAGACATGGGGTGAGGAAGGGAACAGATGAGAGGGCAAGAAGGTCATGAGTGCCCAGGATGTGGCAAGAGATGTTGCAATCCTGGATACTGGTGCAGTTATTTACCCCTGATTGCACCTGCTTTTCAAGGACACATGAGGGTGGACAGCATAACTTTTTTTCAGAGGGTGGACGTAACCCCTTGATTTTTCTTGCTTGCTCAAGTATTTGGCTAATACGATTTTACTCAGGTTGTTATTTTCCCAGTTCTGACGCCTACCCTCAAGACCGCAGGCACTTGTCTCGTATTGGGATTTTGTTTCCCAGGGAATATTTCACTACAGATTGCTGGGTTTAAAAAGTGAGCAACTTTTATACTTTGCCAGCATATTTATTGGAACATTTCCTCTCTCAAGTAATTATTCTGGTGTTAAATATTTTTATTTAAAAGTCCAGTGCTATTTTGTCTTGTGTATTTTGTTCTAAGGGCAAAGTCAATTGAACTACATTTATATATTTCACTTTAAGGTATATGTTCACATACTGTGTGCATATTCATGGGTTCCAGCTTTTCATTATGGGGGCAAAAGTACCTGGGATATGTTATTATTACAGACAGTAATTGTTTTCCCATTTCCATGTTGCTTAAATGCCGTTAGTTGGGGTTGTGTGATGTATCACAACAGTCACCAAGAGACCGGCCATACAAAAAGGGGCTTGTAGCACACTGCTTAACGAAAGTGTGTGATCCGTGGCAACTAATTTAATCTCACTGTGCATTGCTACAAACAATGTGAGTTCTCAAAGCCACTGTAAAAACAAGTCCAAATCATTCTATGTTTGATGAACGTCTTTGAGCAATGGGTTGCAAGTGTTCACTGGCCATGGCCAAAGGCCATGAGTAGTGGTCTGGTAGGGTTTTACAATGGACAGTCGGCACAGAAGAAGGCCGTGCCCACTGGCCTTGGCTGAAGGCATTGGCTCGTGGTTTGTTAGTGTTCTAAAATGGTTGATGGGCACAGCCTAAGGCCATGGCTAGCGGTCTGCTAATGATTTAGAAAATATAGTGGCCACGGCCAGAGGCCATGACCACTGGCCATGACCAAAGGCCATCGGGTAGTGGTGTGTTAGTGTTCTAAAATGGAAGTTGGTGGCCTGGGAGTGATTTAAAAAAATAAGTGGGCATTGCCGGAGGGTGTGCCAACTAGCCATGGCTAGTGGTCTGGTAGTGTTCTAAATCATATAGTGGCCATGGACGACGGACATGGCTATTCGTCTGGTAGTGGCATGGAAAAAGCTACGGTGTGCCAGAACCTTGGAATTTCCATGAAAAAACGTTAGTTGCAGGGACGTTAAGGTGAGAACTTAACACAACGAAACCCATGAAATTCAGCTAAAGCCACCTTAATGTTGTGCCCCCTGTTGTGCAACCAGTGCCCACTTATGAAAGCCCTGATGACATCACTGGTGACATCAGCTCACAGGGGCGTTGCTGGGTGGGCTAAGGGGGCTATAGCCCCTGATCGTTTGGTTGTAGCCCCGGATAGAATCTCAGGAGCTACAGCCAAAAGACTAGCTAGCCCCCAGTCCCAACAATTCCGACATCAGCTTAGCCTCGAGTCTTTTCCAGACCTAGCAACTCCCTGTCAGCTCACTAGTCACCAGTGGCCCCAGCAGAACCCCTGCACATGGACACAGTTTTCTTCCAGTTAATGAATGGTCCTTCAATGGCAGTCCCTGTCCTTGGACAGCCGGTGCTATCTCTGTGCTGGACTCTATGCTTCTCTCCATGATGCCTCTGCACCCTGCTTCTGCCCCTGATGTGGGACTCAGATGGTCCTCTATTGCCATGTAGCTCTCCTTCTCTCTTTAATCTCACCCTGGATGGTGGGATACGACTCTTGGAGGCACTGGGTCTCCTCTACCTCTCACTCCTTCACACTTATCATTCAGATATTATCTTTTACCAAACCACTACAAATAAAAGCTTGACAAGTAGTGATATGATGTATGTGTAGCTACTGACAATTTCTCACAATGTTCTCATTGTTATGAACTATTCTAAAATGCTAAAATCACATAGGTAGAAATGTAACAGTGGTCTAAATATGTGCAACAGTGATGTCATCAGTGATGCCATCAGAGATATCATCCGTGAAGTCATACATGAGAGTATTAGTGACGTAACCACAATTTTACCACACTGATGACATCACAGTTGACATTTCTGATGACATCACTAATTGCATTATCTAATACATCACTGATGACATCACTGATTGAATCACTGATTTCATTACAACACTAACTGGCCATTGGCAGTGGCAACAACGTTTGGCTGTGCTTTTAACATGATACAACAGGAGGCGCAAAGTTAAGGTGGCTTTAGCTGAATTTCAGAGGTTTTCTTGCGTTAAGTTTTCACCTTAACATCCATGCAACTAAAGTTTTTTTTCCTTGAATTTATCTTACAGGACCTGCGGTAGCAGGCCTGTAGTTATGGTTAAGTTGCTCAATCCACAGGAAGAGCACTTTTTTGGTGACCTATAACTTTGCCCCAGCAGGTCGAATCCTGATGAAACTTAAGTATATGGTCCTGTCAGATTGATCGTGTGAAGTTTGGTGAGATTTCATCAAAGGGGGGGCACATTTATAGGGGGTCCTAAAATGTGTGGTTTTTCACATAGACGCAAAGGAAAAAATGTTTTGCCCATGCCTACAGCCGAAACCTCTGGACGGAATTTCACCAAATTGGTGGCAGGAGTGGTGGCTTGGACCCAAAAGCGTGCTTTTGTAAATATTTTGTAAATCCGTCCTTTTTAAAACAACCCAAAAGTAGGTTAAAAAAATGGTGTTATCTGTACGGAGCTCCGCCTTCCCTTTCCATGATGTGCAATTTGGAAAAGGATTTTCCTTACTACAGTGGGATGCAATGCGCGTCCCGATGTAGGAAGAAAAATCCTTTTCTTTTAGCACCCCGGGTTACCGTTTTGGCATCCTGAAGTGGTAATGTCCTTCATCCACCATTGCAGGAGCTGGAATGGTCGATACCAATCCAGAACCCTCGTTTTCTACCCTTGCTTTGCTTGGCCCGATAACTGTGGGTGCAAGTGTGTTATCGGCCATTCCAGTGCCTGGAACAGGGATGAATGCCACATTATTCCATTTAGCATAAAACAAAATGCTTATGGAAATGTTGGAAAATCTTATTGAGTGTATGTACTTTACTGAGAAATGTAAAGCAAATGGAGTCGATAAGATTTTTTTTAAGTTCTATTATTTAACTGTGAAAGGTGGTACTGTTTTTTTTGTAGGATACGTTAGAAACTAAGGTGGGAAGGAAAAGGAGGGAAGAGGCACCGAGCACTAGTATGGAGGGGCAGGTGGACAGGGGAAGATGTTGCGCTTGTGTTACAGCTAAGTTAGGGGGCAGTGTTTCTCATGCTCCTTGATTACAGCCTCAAAAGCACTTTGAAAATGTTCCCCCCTGCAGAGCGGTGTGCTGCTGTATGTGCAGAGGACTGTCGTCTTCGAACGATATGGATCGACAGCCTCTTTTATTGCTTGCAAGGTAGCTGGTGAGATTTTGTGTCTCACAGAAGTAGGCTCTATGGTTACAGTATTGGTTGAGGAAGATGAGGTGGAGGAGGACAGCCTACTACTTACTAAGAAAGGAACAACCTTTCTTAGAGCATTACAGTGGTTGGATTGAGTGGGCAGCGCATTGGAGGTGGTCCCGTAGGATTATTGTCCAGGTAGTCCTCGACAGAGTACTCAGTCCATTTCACTTTGGTAGCTTTAGCCTTTGGGACATTAGCAACAGTGGCACAGAACTGCCACATCCATGCTTCTCTCTGGTTGCTAGAGGTAGGCACTTCCTCTACCTCATCTTGGTCCTCTTCAATGTCTTTGGAAGTACTGTGCTTTTTTTGTTGAGTTGGTTCTCCAGCTTATGTTGGAGGTGGCTCTTGGGGAGGAGGGATGGCAATAGCTGATGCCATTTGTAAGATAAAGAGCAGTTTTGCTAATATGCTTCCAAGTATGTGCTGTGCACTAGATGGATAATGAGTAGGATTAGGTGAAGGAACTGTGCAAGGGTAAATTTTGAGCTTTAAATTTCCTAGATCAGTAGGAAATGCAGTTCCTAACTGTTTGCGAAGCATGGACCCGATCATGAAGTGCCGACGCATTTGCAAATACGTCATCATAGCCGCGTGTACGCATGCTCACGTCAAACTGTCCAGAAAGTCTTGCGATGCCGTCAGATGTTCGCAGACGTCGATGGAGGCAAAAGTAGTTGAAAAGTTTGCATAAAATGTATAAAATAAGTGTTGCAAATTATGCTAGAAGGTGGGAAATGGCAGACTTTTAAGGTGAAACTTTGTAAATTGGACAGAAATATTGCTATTTTGAGCTAAGTATGATGTTAGCAAGTTGTAGGAAATTAGCATGCATTGGTAAAAACCCATGAAATTCTCTGAACAAACTTTGTTAAAGGGACGTTATGGTTAAGTTGCACTAATAAAAAAACCTATGAAATTCACTGAAAAAGCTTTGTTAAAGGGACGTTATGGTTAATTGCACTAATAAAAACCTATGAAATTCAAAGAAAACACTTTATTAAAGTGGCATTATGGTTACAAGTAACACCAAAAAACCTCAGGAATGTACAGTTATGATAAGTTAAGCAACTATGACTCATGCCACCACTGTGCACTGCTAAGACTAACACCCAGGACATCAAAGATGACATCACAAATGTCATTGATGACATCACTGATGACATCACATATTACATTAATATTGATGAAAAGTCCCTACAAGGGGTTGTGTTTATAATGTTGGTAACACGATGTCCGGGTTATCGGGAGACCTATCATGAACTATTTAATCTATAAAGAAATGTACTCATCTAAACAAAACATTGTATTGGAGTGTTGTTGTTAATACAGGAACCTAATCATACATACATATAGGCAATGGCTGCAGCATGCACCATTGAAGAACAATATTTTTAATATTGTAATATTTAATAGTTTGAATCTTATAATTTGGTATAGTAAAATAATGAATGCTACCTTGAGTGACGTTAAATATGTGATAAATAGCTAACAAATCAAGACTTACTACATACGTGTGTTAGTACAAACAATACATATGAAGACCGACAATGCATACACACCTGAGGCACATACAGGGAAACTAAAGTAAGGAAGATAGAAACAGCATCACCAGAAAATGTTAATAACATTAAAGTTCATCTTCATGTATACAAATTAAGTGTGTGTTTGAGGCCTGCTTATTGCCCCATTTATGTGCACCATGAGCTGAGACCAAACCATAAAAAAGTACTTTAAAAGCATATGACAAGGTTAACGTCTAGCTACACAGCACCTTTTCAATTTTAATATTCTGAATGTCAGTGAACAAAACCACCTAGACTAGAAATGCCAGTGAACAAAAACAAGCGGACCAGATATGGAATTCAAGTGATTTGCCCGCGGCTGAAACTACAGCGGGCAAAACGTTTGCATGAGAAAGGTGCAAACTACCAAAAGTTTGCACCTTTCTCATGTGAACACACATACATACTCACACCCACACAAACACACCCATAACACCCCCCCACCCACACCCTCAGCACACCCCCACCCACACCCCAACATAAACAAACCCCACTTACCTTCATCTTCACGATGGGTTCCTGCAGTGCAAGTTCCCTTTCACTTCCATGATCGGGAACCGGCGCTGCAGGGTCCTTTTCTTTTCTTTTTTTTTCAACGGAAGGCTGCAGGGGTGTCCCCCACAACCCCCAGTCACTATACCATGAAGTGTAGTGAGCGGGGTGATGCGGAGGACACCCACACAGCCCCTGTGTTTTTTTTTCAATGCTACCACCAAAGGTTTGAACTTTTGGTGTTGGAACCTTTGGTGGTTGCATTTTTAGAACTTTTGGTCATTGCAACCATTTTTTTACGGTAAAATCGTCCTATACCCAGATATGCGATGTCATCAGTGATGTCCTGGGTGCTAGTCTTAGCAGTGCACAGTGGTGGCGCAAGTCATGTTTGCGTACCTTACCATAACTGGTGAATTTCTGGGGGGTTTCGGTTTTACCTGTAACCATATTGTCCCTGTCCTCAGGTTTTTTCCATTGAATTTGATAGGTTTTTGCTAGTGCAAATTAAACATAATGTCCCTTTAACAACGTTTTTTGTTAATGAATTTCATAGATTTTTATTAGGACACTGTAAACATAACATTGCTTTAGCATAGTGTATTTAAAAAATATGCTATATTTGTAGTAGCAATATTTTTTGTGGCTGATTATGATATAAAGCTCCTTTCAGAGTGTCACAATGTAAGTGGCAATGAAGGGAGGCAGTGCAAAGCGCATCGTATACCCTCCAGACAATTGTATGGTAAATGGAAGGAACCGTGGTACGGCAGTGGAAAAAGGTAGAAATGGGTGGTTGTTCAAACAGATGGTTGTGCATGTTTCAGTGCGTTTTCAAGAGCGCAAGTGAGCAACAGGAAGCACAAACATTATTCCTATACTTCCAAAAAGGGCAGCAGAGAAATGTGTGTACAGCATGCAGAATTTGGAAATGCAGTAATATCAACAGGAACGCTGTGTTTGGGGAAAACTCCTTGTGCTGTGAAACGATAGATTCCCATTTGTACAGTACGACTATGTCACAAGTTGTAAAAAGACACAAATACAGTTCTTCACAATGTATCACACTTTCTCCATTTCCGGACCAAATAATAAATAACACACGTACATGGGTGTCTGCATAATGGGAAACACAATTATGCAGGAGATCTGAAACAGAAGCATTACCTGGCCTACTGCCTCCCGCAGCACAAACGGCACTGAAAATCGTTTTACATTTGCCCATCCACAATCAAAAATAATATTGTTGTGATTGAGTGTCACCAAAGTCTCACACAGACAAACCAAAAGCTATCACTTCATTGTAGGTGCTCCATACATGTACAAACCCACATGCTACACTCCACACATAACTCCCAACAGAGTCTGTTTTCCATTTACTGTCAAGTAATATATGTGCAATTCACCCACAAAGCATACGCTGAGGCTCGTGCAACACACAGCCATAAGCTAACCCTCTGCATTTAGGTCAAACATACCTAAGCGTCCACTACATGTTTAAAAAGCATACTGATGTTCCTCCCATCTCCTACCATATGGTGGCATTTTTTTGGTATGTGCTTGCAACGTTTTCATTTACCCATATCATACACTATATTAGCAAAACAAGCACTCTGTTTTTCCTTCCAAAATGCTATGAAAATAGTTCCCCACTAACCCACCGACTACATAACTCATAAAAAGAAGTCACTACAGCCACCACTAAATGTATTTTAGCAACCTACAGTCACTTTCCAAAAGGTCAGTGTCTGTACGGCTGTGGTACGGCTGCGGTGCTTTGTACGCTGCACTGTTGCCACAGGCTCTTTTTAAATCTGCCAGCTTCCAATTTGCACCCTAACAACTCATCCATAAGAGGAGTGTGCAACTTGTCCTTGGCCTGAATTGCAGGGATCGTATCTCTGCTGGACTAAAATATCTGCAATAGCTCACATTGGCAGCGAACAATAAAATAAAAGCCCTGTGCATTATGCAGAAGGCCCTCTGGTCCCTAGGACCTCAATACCTTGCACTCTCACTACCTAAATATCTGCTTGCTCCAGCTCTTCCCTCATCCGCCTCATACTCCCTCAGGGTCAGTTGTGTCTACACGCAACCAGATGGTGGAAGATGTGTTTCTTCTGCTGGTGCCTCCTGTGGAACACGCTCTCTGTCTCCCTGGACCTTGAGGAGAAGCATTATAGGGTCTGAAAGCACCTGAAAACCTTTCTGTGTGCTTCTTCTTTATCCCTTCCTCTCCCCTATGCACTTCCTGGCTAAAAGGTATTATGCACTGCTTTCCTACCCACCCTATAATCTGTGCCCTGCCACCTCCCTCCCTAGAGTTCTACCCCTGCACTGGCTTTCTACCAACCCCCGCACTTGTGGACTGTTTTCTATAACCCTAACAGTCCATCCACCACTTCATGTCTACACTTATCCTTGCACTTGCCAGCACCGACTGTAGTTGCATGTATTTCTATGTTTTATTGTTCCCATGTACTGCACTTTGCTCTCCCCCTTCCCATTCACTTGCACACTCTCAATCTCAGCTGGCCTAGAGGAATCAATGTCTCTGTGTGGCCTCTGTTCTACCTCCCTTTCCTAGGCACGCCTTCACAAACTTGTGTGTAGACACAATACAAATGGCACAAAATACCATAGCACATCCTATCATATTACGCACACACTGCATTCATAACATGATGCCTGCCACGTACCTTGTACACTTCACAATGCCATAGCTGCCATCCTAAAATTAGCCGGATGTGCCACATCTAATCCTCAAAGTCCTGCTGAATCCACGCCATTACCATGCTAGAAGCTGGAGGGGGAAGGGATTTAGGGTGTGTTGGGGGGTAGAATGTAAAACAGGAGTGGGGATTGTGTCTTTGGGATTGTCTCTAAAAACAAATATTTTTATTCTTTCTATCATGTTTTTATTATGAATGTGCATGTTACGTTCACCTGGTCTCTACGGAGGCGTTGGGGCATGGTTGCAGCCCTCCCTGAACTTGAATCAACCCCTTCAGGCCTCTCCCTCAGTAGAAAAGCTGTGAGCGGTGGTACGTGGTGATACTGCTCCTGCATGGAGATAAGAGTGTGTGAGTGCGCCAATCTGTGATTGTTGTACCTCTCGAACCCTTCACCGCAAAGTACGGTTTCTGTGAGCATACACCGCCCCACAAAGCTCACCTGTGAATTATGGAAGATAAGCTCTCCACCCTGCTGCTTCTGGCAGGGGCACGTCAAATGGGATCTAGTTCCTTCACTGATCCCTGATAAGGATTAGTCCAGTCCAGCTGCGACTATGCTTCTCCTTATGATTGGTAAGTTTTTCTTGAGCTCTTGTGATGCTGTTCAATCTGTTTAATGTCTTTATATGTTGCTCCTATTTATGTCTGCAATAATGTCTCTCTTCTGTTTTCGATGGAAATGCAGCCTCAATGCAGCTGTGAGACGCGAGACGCGGTTCGATGGAAGATGGATGCTACCACAATGTTCGACAGCAGGTTAGTGATGGTTTAAGGAAAAGCGCGAAGTATGGTGAAGCGCACCCTTAAACTGACAGTTTTTCTGATGTCTAACCTTGTCTTCTGTTTTTCCTTGCAGGCGCTGCTGTCGACGATGGAGCGTGTCATGCTGCGGTGCAAAGATAAAGATTTCGGTGTTCCGGAAAGTGTAAAGATGAATACTTGGTTCGCCGAACAGATGTACAGGTAAGAACAGCTTCCCGCAGTTGGTAAGTGTGCTGGCAGGAAGCAGGATGTCCAAGAAGCAGGATCTTCACAGGTAAGTCTGACCTCAGGCGACGGTGAGCGTTACGCTTCTTGCAAGTGCAGAATAATGCAAAGCATCTGTCTTGAGGATCGGGGCAGTTTATATAGCTGAGATCGTGGGTACGCCCATTAGGGCCGGCTTACCAGCCACACCCTGCCACTCCTAGAGAGTGAGCATGTGCAAAGCCAATCCATTAGCTGCCACACCCAAGAATACACTTGGGGCTGCTTAATGGATGGAATGTTCAAGGTTAATGCATCCTGCTTAATGGATGGAATGTTCAAGGTTAATGCATCTGAAGTGCTATGTCCATAATGAAAGCTTTTTGGTGTTAAATGGATGTTCTTGTTTACTTTTGTTCATGAGCCTGGCGCCAAAGGCGCCAGGACAGTGTCCATCCAGTTCTCCTGTGCATGCGACCCCTGTATGCCTGTGCCCCTGACTTCATGACCATGACAGTGCATTCATACATTATTTTTTTGTTTTTCTCTCTTTTGCTCACTGTCTGTTTACTTCTCCTCCTGACATTTTTTTCGACTGAAGATGAACGCTTATGTTACATTTCTACAGAATTCTTTGCAACGCTTTGTGCAGTGTGGCAAACACAACAGCATTGCCAATGGAGGTAAAAAAATGCCATTTCCTTGAAACTACTGGAAATCTGGCTGGTTACTAAATACTTTCATAGTCGTTGCAGAACATCCCAGCACTGCACATAAAGCGGCACATGCTTCTGTTTATCCAACGTCTCCCAACCTCTAGCTGTGGACTAATTACACAGGCATTCTCCCATTGTCCTCTTGGTGTCATCGATAAGAAAATCACCTTCGTAGTAGGAAATATCTGCATCACAGCTGTCATCAACTTCTTTAAGTAAGCGAGCAAAAGTGAGCATGACATGTGCTCCAAATGTAGTCCTCCAAAATGCACGACCACCACATCTACAGTACCAACAGAGGCCACACATTTGCAAAGGAGATCCATGCATCCGAAACCCCACTCATAAACTGTGCCCCAAAAAGTCTGCACTCCTTCCAACTGAAAGTCAGTATCGAAGCCACTTTCCATGGCATACCTGTGCAGATCGTGCACAAACATATCACCGACTATAAGCACTCTCCGTCAGTCCATCGCTGCCAACCTCACTGCATCGAACTTTGGGTAAATATGTCAACTCCCCTTCCGGTGAACCACAACCTCAAATCCTCATTGGAGAATACGCACAGTTCCATTTCCAAAGGCTCCATGCTAAGAAGGCCATGATGTGGCATGTGCGCTTTCCCAGCTACAGCTCAGTTAAGCAGACACAATACTTCTTAACTTTGCACTCAAATTTTCCAGCACTCCCTTAGTGGCACCTATTGGCGACTATAACATTTCAAAAACACCTGCACCAATCACATACTAAACCTCGCCATTGCACACTGTCATTTCTGTACATAACTCCATACGTTCCATAAAACACTCTGAGAGTATGTTCCCTTTGCTTCCAAAGCCCCTCCACCAGAAACTTTTCCTGCAGGATGCCCTATTTCAGCATCCACAATGATCCTACAACGCACCAAGCACACCTTTTGCCATGTACACACCAGTTCACCATTGCCCAAACACAGCAACAAACTATGAATTCATGCATGCGACCATGTGGGCAGCTAACATTGTGCACAAACTTAAAATATGCAGCGGCACTTCAACCCAACTCCCTCACACCATAAAACACCCAATCACGAAAACAGGATGCAGTTAGTAGCATCCACACACATACCACAGCCTCCATCACCCCTACCCACTGCCATTCACAAAGTATTGTGTCACCACCAACCCAACCACAACATTTTCAGAACATTGGCCCCACTGTAACAAATCTGCGCACAACATAGTAAAGAACCCATACAAGCTACACTTCAACCATACCCTCTGCCGTACTGCCAGTATGCACACACTGCACCCAGTGGCCAAACTAGGTGACTTTTCAATGCACGATCTCCAATCACACATCCAAAACTTGATCATGTTCTACCAGCAACCTCACCTGAGGAACCAAACATGCACACCTGCCAGTTCACTTCTGCTGCTCTATGGCATCTGAAATGTACTCCACAACCAGTATTTACAGGTCACCACCCTCTACCAGATACACAGTCAAAATTGCATTAGTGGCGTGGGTTTCCTCAAGTCCTAGGCTCTTCAATGCATGGCCTACGGCCTACTCCCTTCCGCCATGCACCCAATAGCCTAGACCTTGAACACAGGTGCAGCAACGTAATGCCACCATGCATGTGACCATATCACCAACTACGCCAATACACATACACACCACTGGCACCAGCACTCCTACCCAACTTGCACACGCATCCACCAGTGACATACTGAACCTCTGCATTGCATCCATTCATGAAAGCAGGTCGCTATCAGGAGAATCCACAAACATACCAGAGCCTCCACCACCCCTACCCACACCCACTCTGAAAGTATTGTGTCACTACCAACCTACCCACAACATTTTCACAACATTGGCCCTTCTTCAACAAATCAGCACACAGCATAGTAACCAAGCACATTTAAGGCGCACTTCTACCATATCCTCTTCCATACTGACAGTATGTAAACGCAGCACCCAGTGCCCACACTGCATGACTTCTCATCTCACCATCGCCAACTGTACATCAACAACTTTACCATCTTTTAACAGTGTCCTCACCTGTGAAAAAAAACATGCACGCATGTCAGCTCACTTCTGCTGCTCTATTGCACCCAATAGGCTAGGCCTTCAACACACGCACTGCAACATAATGGCACCATGCATTTCACCATATCACCAACTATGCCAATCCACATACACTCCACTACCACCAGCACCGCTGCCAAATGTACACATGCATCCACAAATCACATACTGAACCTCTGCATTGCACCCATGCATGAAAGCAGGTCACTAGCAACAGAATCCACAAACATACCACACCCTCCACCAACCCTACCCACACCCATTCACAAAGTATTGTCTCACTACCAGCCTAACCACAACTGTTTCACAACATTGGCCCTACTTCAACAAATCAGCACATACCATGGTAACCAAGCACAATCAAGGTGCACTTCTACCATATCCTCTTCCATACTAACAGTATGCAAACCCACCACCCAGTGCCCACACTGCATTACTTTTCACAGCACCATCGCCAAGTACACATCAACAATGTTACCATGCTGTACCTGTGTGCTCACCTGCAAAGACAAACATGCACGCATGGCAGCTCACTTTTCCTGCTCTATTGCGTCTGAAATGTGCTACACACCCATTATTCACAGGTCCCCACCATCTAAGTGCTGCAGAATCCGAAATGCATTACTGCTGTGTGTGTTCTAATGTCCTACCTTCTAGAGTGCATGGCCTACGGCCTACGGCCTTGCACCCAACAGTCTAGGCCTTCAACACTCTCACTGCTACATTATAGCACCATCCATTTCACCATGTCACCAACTTCGACTATCCACATACACAGCACTACCACCAGCACTCCTACCCAACCTGTGCACCGCCATTTAACTATGCATCAACAATTTACACTGGTTACCATAATGTACAAAGAAAACACTCTCTCCTGCACCCTTCTGCACTTTCATTCACATACTATGGCCGTCCCCACTTCCATTCCCAAACTATTGTGGCACTGCCAAACTACCCACAATCAGTTCGCAAAACTACCCTACTGCAATCAATGGGCACACACTGCAATATGCAAAGACCACCCTGTACCAGATGCACACCCACACTTGTGTTACTGAAGTGGGTATCCTAAAGCCCTACGCTCTTCAGTGCATGCCCTACGGTCTACAGCCTTCGCCTATGCACCCAATAGTCTAATCCTTCCACAGACCCAGCGCAACATCCTACACCGATGCATTCCACAATGTGCTCAACTACTGCATTCCATCCGCATCGCACACCCACCCGCACTCCCATCCAACCTATGTCATGTGCACTTCATTTCCATTCTAAAATACCACCACTCACCAATGAGAAGAGGTCACTGTAAACGGGTCACGGCAGAACCTATCGGCCCATTACGACACCTGTCTCCAATCACCAGACAAAGTACTCGCCTGTTTAGCTACACGCGACTTGACACACGCTCTCCTCTGTTTTCTTCCTCCTACCTTCATATGTCACATGCAGCACTTCTCATTCCCCCATCTGTTCCTTCCATTCTTACCGCCACCACATCCCATACTGTACATTTTCCAGACCCTTTCGCTGCTGCACTGTCCTCCGATACACAATGGTGGAGTTTCCCAAAAACTATGATGCACAGCACGCTTCCCTCCAGCCAACCTCCGGCTGCGTCCAACATTTGGTGACATCACAGCGTACCGCAGGCCAATGACACATGGTCCGTGGCGCGAACAGGGAAATGGGAGGACCAAGATAGCACTTATTTATTGGGACGTACATTTCAGTAATTTGCAACAAAAGTACTGGTTGGATTTCCACCAAATACACAAAAGCACGCTTTGTGGTTCAAGCCCCCGCTCCTGCGGCAAATTTGATGAAAATCCGTACAGCCGTTCGCCCTGTAGTTGTGCCTGAAGTTTTTTCCCATTCTCTCTATGGGGAAAAAAAAATGTTGGAAACCCCTATAACTTTGCCCCCACCCACAAAACCTCGCCCAACTTCGTGAACAAATTCAAAGCCGCCCATTTACTTTTCTTGCAAAGTTTGGTGAGGATTCCTCCAGGGGGAGCAAAGTTATAAGCCGCCGAAAAAGTGCTCTCCCTATGAGTTTAACATATTTGCGTCTCAGGCATCATCGGATTCCCTAGGATGCAGACTAACAAAGGTTTTACTGTGCTAACCTTGAATATTATGTGTAAGGTAACATTACTCATCCTATTCATCCAAAATGATGTCATGAATGGATCAGAGGCCTTCGTTCAGATGGTCAGAGAATTGTGTCCAGTGCCCCATAAGATAATCTTGAAAAGTCTTTGCACATTGTAAACTCACAATTTTTTAACAACCCATTTCATCACCCTTACATTCTTCACACATGTGGCCACTGTTTTTCCTCAGAGTACTTTCTTCGTTGATGAGAAACTGCTACAAGAAGCCCTGTGTGACTAATCATTCAGGCTTTTGATATCCTGAGCATCATGTGCTGGGGATCCTTCTGAGATTATGCCTGTCCAGACCGACAGCCACATGTCATGAAGTAGCAATTCTTACAAGAAGATGGTCACAGATCAAACACGTAATCATAAAAAGCTTCAGCATGTGAAACGTGTGTCTGAAGCTGACATATCGAATGAGATTCTGACTGCATCTGACATATGTTCTCTTCTAACTAAGGTGGCTGCACGTAGTAGGTAAACTGAAAACTACCGTGTCTGATTTATATAGCAGTGTTACGAGCCTCGAGACAAGAATGAAAGTGGCAGAAAAGGGGTCTGGAAAATTTAGAGGAGGAGATTGCATGTAGCCCCATAGAAGAAAAAGCTTTATTTTTGAAATACTGTCCTAGAAATCAAAAAGATGCAATATTAAGCTGCATTTTTTGGCAATATAAAGTCTGATGGAGGGGACATCCACATGTGTCTCTTATGTTTAAGACTATGTCAGAGTGCTTGAGTGGTGATGTTCCCTCCTGGTCAGACATTAAATAGGCCAACAATGTGGTCAGACATACCCAGAAAAGACGCGGTAAATGCTTACCATATTATAGATGAGAGAATCCAGGCTAACGGGGCAGGTACAAGAGCAACCTAGTAATTAGATCTCCAGTTCCCCAGATTTCTCCAGGATCGCACAGAAAGGAGAAAGTCCTTTGGCGAGGAAAAAGTCTATGACTAAAGCCATATGAAAGTGCGAGCTAGCTATGTTGCCTAAGCCTGTTATGCTCAAGCTGCCCCTCCCTGGTAGGGTACCTAGTGCCTCTGAACTTTCCCACACAGAGATTTGTCTAAGAGGTTTTACAAGTGTGAGGGACACTGATGTATGTGTATGGCCTAGAAGGCCTGGGCATTATCATCTGACTCTGGATCTTGGGAATGGACATTTTGTTTATTGGTTTTCATGTTTTGCTACGTATTTCTTCATAATATGTTCTACATTTTTTACTACTTTTTCCATTCAGATACTTTCCCACTTTTTCCCATACTTTGATGCACATGAGATGTATGTTTTTCCTATTATTTGCTATTTCATTTTTACTTTTTTTTTTTTATTTCCATTGAAAGCACCGATGCACAGGGGAGTTGCTAGGTCTGGAAAAGACCCGGGGCTAGGCTAATGTCAGAACTGTTGGGACTGGGGGCTAGCTAGACTTTTGGCTGTAGCTCCTGAGATTCTATCCGGGGCTACAACCAAAAGATCAGGGGCTATAGCCCCCTTACCCCCCCTAGCAACGCCCCTGCCGATGCAGTTCCCGCACAATTCAACCACTGTTATTACAGTGATACGAGCCTTACCTGCTCCTCGTGCAAGGTTCCAGGTTGTGTCATGGGACTGAAGGCTGCTAATTTATTTTGGAGTCCTTCTATGATGTCTTCTTGTAGGTTTTGACTTTTGAAGAGCACCCATGCGAAACTGCCCGCACCCCCTTGTAAATCAAGGCTGCACCCCTGCAAAAAGGCACAAGCTTCCTTGTAAGTCAAGGCAGCACCCCTACGAAAACACAAAGGCACCTTCATAAGTGAAGACTGCACCTCTGCAAAAACATGTGAGCTCCCTCGTACGTGAAGACTGCACCCCTGCAAAAGCATGTGAGCCCCATCGTAAGTCAAGGCTGCACCCCTGCAAAAATGCGTGAGCACCCTCGTAAGTGAAGGCTGCACCCTTGGAAAAATGCACAATCCCCCTTGTAAGTGAAGACTACATCCCTGAGAAACCACACAAGCTCTCTCGTAAGTGAAGGTTGCACCCCTGCGAAAACGTGTGAGCTCCCACGTAAGTCAAGACTGCACCCCTGCGAAACCATGTGAGCCCCCACATAAATACTGGCTGCACCCCTGTGAAACTGCAAACCCTGCCCCCTACTCTCAAGGCACCCAACTGCTGGCATATACCCCTATGCACATCCGCCCCCTTAAGCACAGACACCACCTACCAACCCCCCCTCACCTCTATCACTACCAAAGGCAGCCCCCTCAAGTCCTGACACCATCCACCAGCCGCCCTCACCTCCACCACTTCCCCAGTCAGACCCCTGACAGTACAGCCCTCTCCCCACACTGACCTCACCTCCTCCACTACCTCAGGCTGCCCCCTCAAGTCTTCACACCACTCACCAGCCCTCCTCACCTCCACCACTACCCCAGGAAACCCCCTCAAGCCCAGACACCACCCACCAGCCCCCCTCACCTTCACCACTACCCCAGACAGCCCCCTCAAGACATGACACCACCCACCAGCCCCCCTCACCTCCACCACTACCCCAGTCAGCCCCCTGACGGTACACCCCCTCCCCACAACGCCCTCACCTCTGCCACTACACCAGGCAGACCCCTCAAGCACTCACACCACCCACCAGCCCCCCTCACCACTGCCACTACCAAGGCAGTCCCCTCCAGTCCTGACACCACCCACCAGCCCCCTCACCTCCTCCCCTACCCTAGTCAGCCCCTGACAGTACACCCCCTCCCCACACAGCCCTCACCTCTGCCACTACCTCAGGCAGCCCCCTCAAGTCCTCACCTCACCCACCAGTCCCATCACCTCTGCCACCACCCCAGGCAGCCCCCTCAAGTCCTCACCTCACCCACCAGTCCCATCACCTCTGCCACCACCCCAGGTAGCCCCCTCAAGTCGTGACACCACTCACCAGTCCCCCTCACCTCTACCACTACCCAAGTCAGCCCCCTGACACTACACAGCCTCCCCACACCACCCTCACTTCTGCCACCACCCCAAGGCAGCTCCCTCAAGTCCTAATACCACCCACTAGCCCCTCTCACCTCTGCCACTACCCCAGTCATCCCCTTACAGTACACCCCCTCCCCACACTGCCCTCACCTCCACCACCACCCCCAGGCAGCCCCCTCAAGTCCTGACAACACCCACCAGCCGCCATCACCTCTGACACTACCCCAGTCAGCCCCCTGACAGTACTCCCAAATCCCCACTTTGCCCCCACCTCTGCCACTAATGCAGTCAACCCCTTAAAGTCCTTACACCATCCACCATACCCCCTCACCTCCACCACCACCCTCAGGCAGCCCCCTCAAATCCTGAGACAACCCACCAGCCACCCTCACCTCTTCCACTGCCCTGGTCAGCCCCCTGAAAGTACACCCGCTCCCCCACACTGCCCCCACATCCACTACCACCCCTAGGCAGCCCTCTCGAGTCCTCGCACCACCCAGCAGGCCCCCTCACCTCCACCACTACCCCAGTCAGCTCCATGACAGTACAACCCCCTCCCGACACCCTCACCCTCCTCACCTCCACCAGTACCCCAAGCAGCCCCTCAAATTCCTGACACCACCCACCAGCCCCCCACACTTCTGCCACCACCCCAGTCAGCACCCTGACAGTCTCCCACCCTACCAGTCCAATGTATGGCTGCAACGCACCTGAACCTCTGTGGTCTGCTTCCACCATGAAGCAGATCTCCAACACGTCTACCACCAACACAATCAACTGGAAGCATTGAAGATCAATCCAGGATGGGAGCATCCCTTGTGGCTCCCTGGCAGACCTGAATCTGCAGCACCTCAACTGAACAGCACAATTTGCACCCACAGCACTGTGGCCACCCTATCCACATGTGAGATGTGAATGCAATGCAAAGTGGCATGTGCATATTGGCCATGGGTCATGGAAAAGACATCAAAGCACTGCAATTGAATGTGTGTTGAGGACAGAAGCAAACAGAATAAAACATTGAGCAGATCCACAACAAAAGACTATGGGCCTCATTACGACCCTGGCGTTAAGGGTTTAACGGCGCCGTAAAAGGTGTCGGCGCCGTTAAACCCTTAACGGCTGATTACGAGGTCCCTTTGCGAGACCCTACCTTAACGGCTGGTTTTTCCAGCCGTTAAAGTAGGGACCCCCAAAGGGACTTTGGGGCTAATAACGGTACCGCAATTTGCGGTACTGTTATTAGCGCCTTCCCCATTCCCATTGAGCCCTATGGGTCAAAAATGGGAATGGGGAAGGGCCATGGCGGCATGGGGAATTACCGCCCCACCAACCTCGGAATGGGGTGGTAATTCCCCATTCCGCCATGGCGGACACCGGCATGGACCATGGTGCTAACAGCACCATGGTCCTCCGCCTGGGTCGTAATGAGGCCCTATGCGTGTTACAGCTTGAGAATAAGCAACCCGGTGATAGGGGTGGCAAAATCCCTGTCAGGGATGGCAACATGACAGGCCTGTACATGGGTGATGGGAGGGCGTTTGAGAGTGTATGACTCAGTGAGACAGGAAATGTGTGCTGCCACACAGAAACAGCAAACATGGAACACAACTGTATTACAGTGGCAGAGGTGGAGCAAGAAATGAGAGCAGGCAGTGTGTGACTTCACATGCTGGTGGGCATGTGAGCATGACATGCGAGTGACACAACAATGAAATAGAAAATGTGCAAGTAGTGTGTCCAGGCCACTCACCCACAGTGAGCTCACCTCCTACTGCAGCGCCTACAATGCTAAATACACGCTGTCGTGAATAGTGTGGGCACATACACAATTCCAAGCATGTGCAAAGGGGACACATGAACAACAGTGGACCTGAAATAAAAACAATGTGAGAGTGTGCAAATACAAATGAACAGGTGGCATTCCATCCACAGTGAGAGTCAACTAAAAAATACAGAAGGCATCCACACATCACAGCAACCATATTGGTATGTACATCATCACATACACAACAGATGTCCTCCACGAGAACCACACTGACACACTGATGCAAAACAAGCAGTGATTCTGCACATGTAATGGAAAATGAAAAACATCCAGTGCAGCCTCCAGACATCTGATGGCCCCACACCCACGTGTCAGGCAAATGTGCATCCTTCCACCGGCAAACATCACAACAACAACATGACACACACAGGCATGCCACAATGCACATGACCTGCAATGAAGAGATGCACTGGGTGAAATGTAAACAATCAAAAGTGCAGACACACAAATGAACTGCATGAGACGTGGAATGTACTCAGGTAAAACCTGTATTGAATAAAACTATATACAACAAAAAATGTCAAGAAATGTTCAGGAAGTCCGGGGAAAAAGAAAAAAAAAACATAAATGAAACCTATACCTAAAGAACTATATACAAAGGCAGCAGGCTAGTCCTCCTAATCAATCTCTGACAACCTGTCGATCATGGCTGATTCACAGGACACATCCTTCTCATTCAGTTGGGCCTCTGCTGTTGCATGGAGTGCTTGCAGGGAGAACAACAACTGATGTTCTGCATCCCGTGCCCACCTGAAAGTCACCGCCAGGATGGCAGTCTGCCTCTGTGCCCGGTGCAGTGCCTCCTCAGCCCCGGCCACCATTACTTGCTCCTCCAGTGCCCGCTGCCTCTCTGCCAGCAGCTGCATCTCATACTGCCTGAATATGGAAGAAATGGTGTCCAATGCCCCCACATGGTCCTCCTGCCTCATAGTTGCAACCTGCCTCCTTGGGGTGGTTTGCCCTTCGACAGTCTGCCTCCTCGTATTCATCACCTGCTGCCTCTGTGCCCAGTGCATGCTTTGTGGGAACACCCTCCGATGGGAGGATAATTGATGGGGACGTATGGTACCTGCACTATTCCCAGGTCCCTGTTGACACTCCATTGCCGGTGCCTGTGTCGGTGCCTTGGTAGGCACGGTCAACACCTCATCAGCACCTTATCACTGATGGACACATCAGCTGTTAAGGGGATGCTAGTCTGGTTGGAGGCATCTCAGAAGGTATGCACCGATGGCCCAGGACAGGATTTTGAACAGGCACCTCTACGGTGGCCTGCACAGGCTCATGGCCCTTGGACGGGTTGCAGCATGGACACCCACCTCGACAACCCCACCTGACCCATAGATGACTTGAGCATGTCTTCCAACGTGGATGGTCCCAGTATGGCATATCCCACTACCACTGCGGCTGAGGAGTCCCCTGCCAACTTCGCCTCCAGGGACGGACCCCCAGCAGCCACAACCAATGGTCCTGGTGCTGCCTCAGCCACATCGCTCCCCAACAATGAGCTGTCATAGGGAAGTGGCTGTTTCCACCCTCTTTTCCAGTTGCTGCAACTGTGGTAAAGGAGACACAGAACATCACATCAGTGTACAGCGAACAAGCCTTTGAGGGATACACAACATTTACAGTAACATGAATTGTCCATGGTACAACCAGCAACACCCACACTCATAGACATGCAATTCACATTCAAACAGACATAACAACCCATCCTCAATGACAACCACGGTAAATGACCATTCACATGTAAGCACAGCACAAAAAGGGCAGTGCGCAGACACATACTAAGAGAAATAACATGGCGCAATGGCAAAGGCAATGTGACCCACCTGCAACCTGCTGTGTTGCCATGGGATACATGCCACAGGGACACAGAGGTGGGCAGGATGTAAACTGTTTGGTTGGCCAAACAAGGAATGCATGGAAGTACAGAAGGGCTGGGGTACCGCCGTGGACACATTGTTGGCAAAACGCACAGTGGAATCCTATCCACCAGCAGACACTGATGATTGCCCCACTCACAGCATGCCATGCCATCACCTGCTTGGGCATCTGTCCACACAATCACATCAAACAACATGCCTCCCTCAGAGCTCATCCAGACATGAGCATGCAACACATGCATGCATTGATTGCACAGGCACATGTGAGTATTCCATAGCCCCAAGCACATACATATGGCATGCACACACATCAACTCAGAGTACACATGCAGCACCATGACAGACCACATCAAAGTCCCCAAAATGACAATGCCACAACTTGACTTCACCAAACATCCAAACGCACGTGTCTCCTTCAGATGTAGAGGGTGTATAGCCACATATTGCAATTGTCGGCACAACATCATGTCTATCAGGCATGCACCTGACATGGGCACCACATCCTCATCTGACACCGTGCCGTACAAGCATGTCTAGCCATCAAGTGACACTGCATGGGCACGGTTTGCGCACCTGTACAACTACACACAATGCAAATACCAGCGCATGTCCCATGCTGCATACACAAGAGTGTAACTACAAACATGCAGGCATATGCACAACACACATGCACTGTAGAGCAGCACACCCAATGTCTACTCATCAGTAGACTCCAGTTGCTGTCTCCATTCTCAGATCTAGATATGCACCTCTGTCTGGGTAGAACCTCTCCAGGACCCGCATGTTGATGGATGAAAACCTGCATTGCACCTGCCCACATGGTGCACCTCCACGGTTGCACCGGTCTTCAGAGAGTGCAAGGCCTTGGTGTAGGTCCTGGATTTGAGGTCCTCCCAGTGCTTGGACGCTCTTGGTGCAGCGGACTGCCACCCCCTCCGCATTGATGGCAGCCGTTATGTGCCCCCAGATCTGCTTCTGTCCTTCTTTGCCACGTTTCTTTGCTGGGTCGAAGAGAGCATCATAGTTCTCCAGGATCATATCCACCTGGTTACCAACTTAATTGGGACTGAAGTTGGCAGGCCTCTGTCTCGCCTCCGTGGGGTTGTCGCTCTGGTTAGAAGAAGATGGTGCAGACATGGCAACCCTCGAGGCAGGTGTGTGTGGGAAAAGTTGTCCTGGAGATGGGCTGTGGAGCAGTGGTGGTGGAATGGACAGGTGGGAGTTCGACACAGAAGCTGAGGTGGTGCCAAGTCTGGACACAGGAGCACAGGAAATGGCAGATCAGCAGGCACTCCCAATGCAGTACAGGTGAGCAGCAGGCACTCACACTGGACAGGCAGCATCATATGGAAAGGTGGGAGACAGCATCGGGCAGCAGGAGGCAAGGAAACTAGCATAAAGGCAGGAGAGTGGGTTTTTCTGTGTCTAGCTACGAAGGCAGCCCGAAAAGTGGCAGCCAGAAAGAGTATAGGTACTTAGAGCTTATGTTATGTGACACGTGCTGCACGCAGCATGCCTACGTGGCTCACGGCATTGATGGGAATACATAAGAACATGGATGCGCGACACTGGTTGTGCATGCAAAGGAACAAAGAAGGATGAATATTGTTTCCACGGGGTGCCATGCAATCTGTTCCCTTCAGGTACTGCATACCTATTTTTTGACTGTTGGGGGTTTCCTCTGCGCATATGTGCATATTTTTTTGTCCATGTTGATGCCTGCGGTGTGTCACGCACACAATTTTTGTGTTTAAGGGTGTCTCTGCATTTCGTGTACCTCTTTTTTCACTTTTTTTTCATAAGCTTTCCGTGTATCGCATGTGAAATTTTTGTGTTTAGTGGTGCATCTGCATATCGCATACTGTTTTTTTTTTATTTTCCGAAAGCTTACAGTATTTTTTTGCTTTTAGGGTACTTTGGAGCCTTGCTGGACCACACATCTACGTTGCACATCACGTATGATATGATATGATAGTTTATATATATAGCGCCTATACACAATGTGTTTCAAAGTGCTTCACAACAAGGGAGGGAACAAGTGAGAATACAACTTAGGAACCCTCCCGTCCCCTGCACATTTTCAAATATTTGAATTAATCTAATAAAGTTGTTCATATTGAGTTATACGCATTGTACATATTTTTGTTTCTAACAAATATGGTCAGACACAGAAGTGTGAAAAAAAAATATATATATAGCCAAGCTATATTATTTTCAACAAGAATTATAGTTCAGAGACAGATTATTTACAGTGCATAGAAACAAAATGGAATCAATAGATGAAGCTCACATTTGGGAAAAATGGAGTCCAAATTAAATGACGACACGTTTCGAGGAAGTTCTCCTCGTCTTCAAAAGGCCAAACTTGGGGCCTCATTACATGTTGTGCAGTAGGGGATTAACGTTACCGGTAAGGGAATACCGGTATCGTTAAATACCCATGCCAATTACGACCCGGATAATCGCTATTAGCGGCACTGCTAAGTATGGTGCCACTAATAGCGGCTAGTTCGCGGGCACGCGACCCTTCATCCCGTAAATAGCGGCATGGCGCTAATAGCACACCGTCACAAGCCATGCGGACATGCAAATAGCGGCATGGCAAAGCCCCAAAAACCCCTTACCGGCATGGCGCTAATACCGGCATCACGAACCACCCTTTAAGAGAACTGAGCAGTGTTCCCACCTGCCACAGGTGGACACAATCAGCACAGGTGGAGGCAATGGAGACTGTGGCAGCATAAAAGGAGCACACCACACCCCTTCACACACCCCTTCCCACACCAAGATGGTTCCAATACTAGCAGCATTACATGGGCTGGAGGACATGATTACAGTGCAGCACCAACAACAACAGGCAGCACAGAGGAGACGCAGGAGGAGGAGGAGGAGGAGGGCAAGACAGGCGCAGCAAGCACCTAGTAACACCACAGAGGCAGCCACCAATCCCCAGGATCAGAGACAGTCCATTTAAACTAACCCCTGAGCAGATACACACCCTGTACCGTCTGGACCGGGATACCATCACCAGCATCGTGGACATGATACATGACGACATTGTGAGCCTCATAGACATCAGAACTGCGATACCCCCTCTGCTGAAGGTGGTGACTGTGCTCCACTTCCTGGCCACAGGCACCTACCAGCACACAGTGGGGCAGATGCATGGCATCTCATAACCAGTATTCTCACGCACGCTGAGGTTCTCGCTGCCCTCCTGAAGCATGCACGTGAACAGATATTCCTGCCACGGACTGCCCAGGAGATCGCAAACACCAAAGTTGGCTTCTATTCACTTGCAGGCATCCCAAGTTGCATCAAAGCCATCGACTGTACCCATGTGGAATTGGTGGTACCACATCACAATGAAGTAGTCTACCGAAACAGAAAGCAATTCCACTCTATCAATGTCCAAATGGTATGTGATGCAAACAAGATAATCACACATTGTTGTGCCCGATTTCCCGGATCAACCCATGATTCAATGGTCCTGCAGAACTCAACCATACCACGCTACATGGAGCGACAAGCCGGACAACGTTTGTGGCTACTTGGTGAGTAGCAGGGCAAGCACATGGCAGTGTGATTGTGGGGGAGAAATACATACTCCAACTGGGTGTGATTGGGGGGAGGAGAGATACATACTCCACCTGGGTGTGATTGGGGGGGAGATACATACTCCACCTGGGTGTGATTGGGGGGAGAGATACATACTCCACCTGGGTGTGATTGGGCGGGGAGAGATACATACTCCACCTGTATTTTGACTGTCGTCCGTAGGACAAATGGACATACAGATGTACGCCAATGTCCATCAGGGAAGGCCACAATGTACTTGAGAAGAACCCACATGCAATTTGGTGGTGCACAACATTGAGAACAATCCAGGTTTCAAAATATGACACATCCATCCGCATCCACATTGCACATCATGCCAACCCACATATTACACAAATCAGCAACGTGGCATCAAGACTGTAATACAGAATTAGCGCAGCACAACATCAATACAGCTATGCGCCCTTGAATGCATGCAAAGGGATCACCCCTAGCCATAGCACTGACCCACACACCTAAAGCACCACTGAAGTGATGCTTCACAGCATGGCAACATCAATGTCAGAATGGCAGTACACTAGCAACGTGGTACCAAATTTGCCTGGGCCCAGGGACACCTAAGACCTGGCCGCACCCAGGACATGTAAATTACTGTCGGAGGCATGCATCGGGCATGTCCACTTGCAGGGACGAGCTCACCTTTGCACATTGCAGTCACACAGATCGTCTGCATGCATTCTGGGAATCGTGGCTGTCAATCACAATGCAAATTTGATTAGTGTGATATGTACAGGTCGAACTTGAGGTGAACAGTAACAGGTCTCCATTCTTCCACCCATACAGGTGATGCTGGCTATCCCCTGAAGAGGTTGCTCCTTACCCCTGTATGGAACCCACAGAACAGGCACGAAGAGGACTGCACATACCCGTACCCGCGTCGTGATTGAGCAGACGTTTGGCCTTTTGAAGACACGGTTCCGGTGCATAAGCAGGTCGGGTGGGGCTCTCCTGTACGGCCATGAGAAGGTGGCCAAGATCACCATGACATGTGTCATGCTGCACAATATGTGTATCAGACGGAATGTGCCACTGCCCCCTGAAGTTGAAATGCAAGCACCTGATGAAGATGATGATGGAGATGAGGACGGAGGGGACGGGGATACTGGTCATGCAAGAGGCGATTCCCAGGAGGGACGCGATGTGCGACAGCATCTGATCAACCAAATATTCTGAGACACATGGTTCAACTCAGTAGGATGGATATGGGTATTAGTGCACTGGTGTCTGTGGTGAAGCGCACAATGGACCCTGTCCCCAATAATGTACACATGCACAATGACGAAGTCCAAGCCTGTGTTTTAAGTAGTCACCAGTGTATTAAGGTATAATGATATGAAAAAGTGCATGTCCACAACTATTACACCACCCTTTCCCCCGCCCCTCCCCCCACAACACTCCCAAAACACCCTTTCCCTCCTCCCCCCACAACACTCCCGAAACACCCTTTTCCCCCTCCCCCAGAACACTCCCGAAACACGCTTTCCCCCCTCCCCCACAACACTCCCGAAACACCCTCCCCCCGCCCCACAACTACCCCATGTGTGGCTTGCACAATGTTGGTGTCCTGCAACACAAGTGCCAGCTAGACCCTGCTGTCCTTAATTCCCATTGCCACCACCACCATTAGGAGGTTGGGAGGGTATGCGCCTCGTGGAGCGCATGGAGCAGCGGAGGGGGCTTGTCTGCCTTGAACTCGCAGATGATGAGGTGGCTGTTTGTCCCTGTGGTAGTGGTGGAAACTGGCGGTCCATCGCGTCCGCTATGCGCGGGAGGACCTGCCTCAGTTGGCCAATCTCCATACACAGCCTGTTGGTACAGGCTTCCATCGCCTCCCTCAACTGCCTAGCAGTCTCCGTGACCTCCCCCCTGAGATGGGCAGCCTCTTCTACATGCTGCCCAACCAGCACTGTAATGTCCTCCTGGTGCTGCCTGATGGTGGCCAGGTGATGGCCACTGTGGCCAGCTTGTGGTGTGGCTGCTGCACCTTCCTCAATGTCCCGGACATCAGGTGAGGCCACCAGTGGGCTCCAGCACCCTCCCGTGTTCTCCTCGCCAGACTGGCCATGGATACTGGATCCTGGTGTTGGCCGTGGAGATGCTTCTGGGCTTCCTGGGGTGGTGGGGGTGTGCATTTGCATTGTGACCTGACTAGGGTCCTCCACATCTGACAGCGGCGCTGTGGCTGCTGCCTCACCAGTTGAACTTGTGGCAGCGAAGGGTGGGACCTGCGTGGGTGTAACCTGTGTTGGGGGGTTTACATCAGAGGTGTGGCAATTGTTGCTGGTGTAGATTGCGGTATTGGTGCAGTGGCACTCTTGTGATGTTTGCCTCTCTGCAGATGCTCACTCCTCCCTGTGCCCCTTGATGTGGTGGGGGTGACTCCTGTCTCCTGTGCCCTGGGTTTTTTCTTGGCAGGGGGAGCCTGAGTCGCTGTGGCAGGTTCTTCGCTGTCTGTATGTGAGCCTGTCGGGGACAAAGAGGGGGATGGCATTGGTGATGGTTCAACGTGCTTCATGCAGATTCAGTTCATCATGCTGTTCTGTGCATTGGGACTTCATTAGTGGGCATTCAGGTGATGGGGCTTTTGAGTGGGTCTTCCATGCATGGGTCTGTGTGGCACTTGTCTGTGGTGATGCATGCATGTGTGTGTGTTGGGGTGTGACCCTCACATGGGCAGGGTTGTGTGCATGTATGTTTGTGGCCGCATCCATGAGGTGAATCTGGGCTCACATTTGGGAGGTGCCTCACCGTTCACAGTGCATTGTTTCATGCGTACACACACCTCCATCTGATGTCGTGGCCACGCCATGCTCCATCCTCCCGACTCCCTCGATGGATTCCACACCAATCATGCTGGCGCAGGTCTCCTCCCACTCCTTCAGTTTAATTGGTGAATCAGCGCCACCTCCTGTGGCCATGGCCAGCTTGCGGTTCGCAGACAGTATGTTGTGGACCCGGAGGCGGAGATCGTCCCACCGCTTCCAGCACTCCCTAACGGTGCGGGTGATGGTGCCCATCGCACTCACTTTCAGGGCGACCTCTGCCCAGATGGCCTTTTTCTGGATCAGGGTCTCCTGCTGCATGTCATTGGCAAATACCACATTAGAGTTTGCTGCAAGGGTCTCTGTCAGCATTATGAGTTCCTCATTCGTAAATTTCTCTTTACGCTGGCGGTCTGTGTTTTTTTTATGGCCTTTGGCATGGTGAGGGGATCCTTGGGGCTTGGGGATGTCACTGGTGTCGAAACAGGTCCTGGGGGCAGAGGATAGCAATGGGTTGTGTTTTTAAAGATGGCCGCCGTGCTCTTTCCCGTTCCTGTGCAATGATGCTATTTCCCGTTCCGCTATTTAACGGTGACCGCTAATAGCTGTGACCGCTATTTACATGGTGCAGGAGGTCGGTAGTGCTATCAGCGCTTTCGTCGGTGCCGCTAAGGTTTTTTTTGGAGTCTTTAATGGCATGATGGTAGGGTCATTACCAGCATGGCGCTATGCTTGTGTCCGCATACTCGTAATGGTATGCAATTAGCGGCCTTTTGCCAAGGTGCCGTTTTTTACCGCGTACCGTGTCATGAGGCCCTTGGACTCTTAACGTAAAAGGAAAAACACAAATTCAGTGAAGAAAATATTGTAGACACAATTCATAACATATTCAATTTTACAATTTAGAAAATGTACTGACATTTGTTGTAACATGTCATAATATGCAACATTATAAGGTGAATTATGTGGTCCATGTTTGAGAGAGAAACTGAAGGTCAATTGATACACCCCTTCCTGTAAAATAGACAGTAAAACATACATCATATTATAGTTCAGTGGATTGATCCCTCTAATGGGACTTGTCAAGTGGATGGTGAAACATATGCTAAAGTGAATATACAGGGGAAAAAAGTTAGCAGTTCCTAAGCTCAATCGATCTAGTGGGGAAGTAATGCGAAAGTCATTACCTTTGTGAGTGGAAAGTGCCGGAAACAAAGAATCCAATGGTGCAGGAAAAATAATTAGACAGACTGTCTTCGTATAACAGTTAGTTCCTAGAGACACGGCCAATTCCCAAAAGGATACTAGGAATCTATAAATAACAGAGCCTGATCAGTGTCAAGTTCAATCTTCAAAAGAAACGGACATTAGTATGAAAAAAATCGAACAGCATACCTAACAAAAATGTGGATGACGGTAAATAGTCAAAAGAGGGACCCACGTAAAGTGTGGACCTCAAATATCCCGCTGTCGCTGCAGCAGTGCCTCAGAATGCGGGAGTTCTGTCACGCAAATAAACAAGTTGAACAGGAATAGAGTCCTGATTAGTATAAAATACTCAGCAATCTGATATGGAGTAGTGAAAACGTAACGTGATGTTTAATAAAGGCAAACAGAAATGTTAAAAATTACCACGATAAGGATGTGCACATGGCACAATTTGTGAAGCTGATGTGAAGCTGATGTCAAGATAGTGCAGCCGGTCAACAGCTGAAGAATCCGGCAGTAATTGATTATGTAGAGTATCAACTAAAGAAAGTGTAAGGAAAAAAGAATAATGAGACTAAGGAACTTTATCCCTGGTCCCTAGATAGACAAATGCTAATGCATTCACGCTTACCTGGAGCGTGGGGGGACGATCCTGAACAGGGTCTGTCCAGCCGAGCGGTTTGTTGTTCACAAACCATGGAAACAGCATGTGACCATGGAGATAAATAGAGGACTAGAGTTATAGATAAAGAAGAGGCACTAATAAGCAATCAAAACAAAAAGATCAGCCATCTTAAACCGAGGTTATATGTTGTGATAGAGTATGAACATCTAGATATAGAATAACTGGGAGTCATTTGCATTGAAAAGTGCAAAAGTGTGAAATAAGATCGATTGAAACAAAAAATTAATGCCTTCCAAAATGGCACTATCATGGACCAGGGCTCTCAGTCCAACCTCCTCCTTCTTGACAGGCGTCTCCCGTCTCTCATTAAATTCCTCCCATTACCAGCCACCCCTCTGGCCTCATCCCCCCACCAACAGGTGTACCCTGCCCCTCTACCTCGCCTCGGAAAGCCTTTAAAGGTGGCAACCAGTTTCGCTAGCTACCCTTAATCCTCACTCTGCTGTCAAACATTCCTCTGATATCTGTCACCTCCTTGAAGACTTTGACCTCAACGTCCTTACTCTCACTGAGACGTGGTTGCCAGCTCTGTCACTGCTTTTGACACTCTCCTTCCTGAGGGCTATAAAATCCTCTCCCCAGATCTAACCGGTCTGAAGTGGAGTGGCTCTTTTCAACCCTAAATGGGTTCCTGCTTCAATCATAAATTCACCATACATATAGTAACCGGGAAACGGCATAAGCGACATTATATATGGGGACAATATGACGGGTTAATGGAAACAGGGGATGCAGGGGTGTCCCCCACTCCCTTTAAAAAAAAAAGAAATCTCGGGGGTTGCAGGGGTGTGCCCTGCATGTTCCTTATGATAATGTCTCCGCAAAAAAAAGCAGTATTATTGCATGGTGAACTTTTTGCGGGGACATTATAAGATGGAACCAATCCTACTCCTCTGAATGTCTTGCTGCAAGCTTTGGGTTTCTCCTACCCTTTTGCTCACTCTTGCTACAATCTACAGGCCTCCTGGGCCGATCTCCCCCTTCCTCTTTGAATAGGCCAACCTTGCCTCCTCTCTTCTAACCTCTTCTTCTAAACTTCTCCTCTGAGACTTCAATGCCCATTTGGATTCTCCTGTTTTGACCACTCTACTCTTTCGACACCTCTGTGACTCTCTCTCACTCACCATCCTTCCTTCTAGCCCAACCCATTCAGCTGGGCACAACCTTGATGCACTCATCTCAGGTGGCATCCCCTTCTCAAACCCACTCACTACTCCTCTGTCCTGGCCAGACCATTCTCTCCTCTCATATCGCCGGGAGCTCCCTGGCCCCCAAGCTAAGCTCCTGCCTGCACTGCCAGTATCCTTCTCTGTCATTTGACCTAGGAAGCGAATGTCAGTAGCTGCTTTTGCTGCCTCCTTTGCCACCCCCACTCCAACTATTTATTCTCACACAGACTCAGCTTTTGCTAACCTTCCCCTCTGCATCTGCAGCACCCTTGACATCCTTGCCCCTGCCATGAGGATCCACTTGAAGCCACCATCAAATAGAATAGTTGGTATGATTCTTACGCAGCCTCGTTGAAACCCAAGTGGCTGCCTTCTAGTACATCCTCCGAAATACTGGTTTGTCGCCTGCTCCAAAGACAATATAGACTGTCTATTCGCTACAAGAAACTGGCCCATATCCAATCCTGCATCTCTGGAGCCACCAACAACACAGCTGAACTTTTCATATTCTGCAAGGAACTTGCCAATCCTTCCGCAGATTCCACCTCTCCTCTTCCTTCTCAGGCCCTCTGCATGGAGCTGGTCACCCATTTCACAACCAAGACTCAAGTTACCCAGTTCTCTATGTCCTCTATCTCCTTCTCTGCCTGCTTCCATGCCCCCCACCCTTCCACTCGCTTTCCCCTCCTCTCCTCCTTTTCACCAATAGCACTGGATAAGGTCACCAAGACAGTCTGCTCTATGAAAGTCTCTTGCAAACAAGTGCTTCCCGAATCCTCTAGAACTGTCATGGACAACATTGCATTCCTCATTCCCTCCTTGGCTGAGATCTGTAATAACTCATTTGCCACTGGCTCCTTCCCTTTAGCCCTCAAGCACTCCCTTGTGCACCCCCTTCTAAACTTCTAAAAAAAACATCTGCTGACCTTTCCTGCCTGGCTACCTAACACCCTATCTCTACTACCCCCATCTTCGGAAAACTCCTGGAGAGGTTGGTTATCTCCCAACTAATTCATCACTCTGAATCTGTTAGCTGACTTCACGATCACCAGTCTGGCTTCAGGGCATTGAGAGGCACAGAAACTGCTCTCCTGAACACCTGTGATAACCTACTCTCAAGCCTTGACTCAAACTCTCCCTCTGCTCTTATTCTCCTCGATCTTTCCTCCACATTTGCACCATCACTCTGGCCACACCACAGGGTGCCATGACTGACAGCACCAATATGCATTATGACAAGGCATCGCATAGGAGCAGCTGACAATTTGAACATGCAACTCAGCATGAAATGACGTGATTGGTCAACATCTATTGTATGTTCTTTTCTCTTCACATCAGAGACCTTGCCTAAATGGCCCACTTTCAGCTGCACCTCCTCTGAAGCATTCTCCTATTCCTCACCTTCCACAGCACCTCTATGTCTCCAGAGCTCTGGTCCTCTCTAGGCTGGATTACTGCAACAGCCACTTCCTCAATCTGCCTAATCCCCCCTTCCCCCACTTCAACTAATCCAGAACAGTACAGCAAGACTTATCCTTGGCCTTATGCATAGGGACTGCATCTCTCCAGCCCTGTGATCTCTCCATTGGCTCCCGCCTGCTGAGAGGATTTAATTCATGACCCTCTGCACAATCTACAAGGCTTTCTTGTGCTTGAGACACCTCAACCTCCAACTCTCTCTCTCTAAAAACCTCCCTGCTAGAGCCCTTCGGTCATCTAGCTCAAACTCTCTGCAGATCAGACGCTTTATGAATCAGAGACTGGGGGTAGGCCTCTCACCTGTGCAGGTGCCTCCCTCTTGATCAGCCTACCTGCCCCTCTCAGACTTCAGACAGATCTCCTACTGTTCCTGGTGCTTAGCAAGACCTTCCTTTTCTCCTCATCATTCACTCTCCCTCTCCCCTGCTAATGTCCCCACATTGCTCTTCCTTCAGAGTCTTACAGGGCACAGGCCCCCCTAGTCCTGTCTACCCTTGCACTTGGACTCCACCTCCCCCCCACCCAAACCTGCAATTGCACTTCTGCCCCCCCCTGCACTAGCCTGGCTGGGCCTGTACCCTTGTGGCCCTTACACTCTACCTCACACTCGGCTCATGGAGCTTCCTTCCCCTGCACTCTCTGCTTTCCCTAACTCTTTCCACCTGGCCTCCCCTGGCACTCGCTATTTCTCACGGGCCCTTCAGCCCTGATGGCTCTGCCCCCATACTCCTTTCTCTGTACTTGCACAATCCGAATGTCACAAGGCCTATTAGGACCAGTTTCTTTGTTGTCCTCCCTGTTCCCCCACTCTCATGTCTTGTTGTGCCCCAAAACACATTGTCTATAGGTGCATTATGAATACCCTATTTGAATTACAAAATTAAAGATTCTACTGACAGTGTCAGCATCTGCATTTCCACTCAGTGCTGGCCTTCTTCATCACATTGCCCCATGTGCAGTATTTGTCCCTGGGTTGTGTGCTGATATGAAAGTTGCATTGTGGGATGGATTAACCCACTTATGCTCTGCCCTGCGGCATCACTGTGTGCTGATGGTGCCAGAATTTTCAAAATGGCAGCAAAACCCCTATGCGTGCCAAAACCTATGGAAATCGCGCCTTACAACACGAAAAGATGGCTGCCAAATCTACCATGCATGTTGTCAGTGGTGGAACAGGGACCTCACTTCTGAAACATGTCACTGGGCTTCACAACAAGTAAAAATGGAGACTGCATGTAAAGAAGTGTTTTGCTGAAAGGAATCCAGAATCTTGTTTTCAAATCTTTTCCTTGGTTGCTGAAAATACAGAATGCCGGTGAAAACACCATCAAACATCCAATATTCTAGCTGGGTGTCACTAGTCACTTCATTCAAGAAATCATTATGAGCATACAATATCATGAAAAGCGGAATTTGTCATCAAAACATTCACAGCAAATGTGCCTGCCTGTGAAATCTGTCAAAATGTGGGCGCAGTACCAGCGGCTGCCTGTATGACAGCTGTCAGTAGATCACATCATAAGGATTTAAACTTGTACGATTGAAATTTAATGTCTGAAAGCGAAGTGACCTGTTATTGAGAGTAACCTAGGTTGTAACTATTTAAATCCCACGGTTCAGAAGCTGGAATAAGTGTTCCAGCTGGTTGTTTGAAAATTGCAAGTTTGTTTTAAACCAAGAAAAAAATGTAACAACATGACATTGAATTTAAGCTGCCTCAAAGCCACCCAACCAGTATGATAGCTTCCCCCCATGAAGGCCAGGAAATCACATTTCTGCGCAGATTACATAAGGGGAGGAGATTTTGGGCGGCAGGGGAAGAGGACAATGGACTTCCTCTGGCTGAAAGGATATGCAGAGAGTGAAGAGTCATAAACGGCCTCTCCTAGAAGGAAGGAGGCAGAGATTGCTTATGAGCTGCCAGAAGGAGAAGGAGGCTGGGACAAACCACCATTTGCTGTTTAACAAAGGCAAAAGTACATTTTTAAAAAGACTGATAAATTACTGTGTAAAATTGTGAAAAAGATGTCAACAACAGATTTGTTAAGGTGATTTCTGGATGCATGGTTTAAGAGATGGATATAGTAATGGGTACTCCCAAATTTTTTGTTATCGGGGGGTCGAGTCTGTAGACAGGGAGGGTAAAGGGAAAAAGAAACAAGTAACAGACTGACTACCCCTCTCTCTTGAGTCTGACGACACAACAGGTATAGGTGCTAGAGAACTGATGTATGAATCAACAGCAGGTGCCTAGAGGAAGAGACAGTTTTTTTTTTTTTTATAAAACAGAACCGTGCAAAATGTGTAAATCTCTTTAATAGATACTAATAAAAGAATTTTTGTAGAAAAATATATATACTAATAGGCTTTATCATATCTCACTCATACCATTCATATCAATGCAATCATTCTGTGACAGTCGGGTTCGGCAGTTAACAATTTCTTCAAACATATTGGTTGTTATTCATATGTGAAACAATTAGAAAATACACAATTAAATTTTCTATATAGGTCGACATATAGGTCAAACGTATGTTCTCGATTCATTTAGAAGCCTGTAAATGCCGACTGAGCAGCATCGCTATATCGCTTGCACGACCCAGCAAGACACCACGAGGTTTAGTGTCGAAGGAAGTCACTCCAATCTGAAATCGTTTCACGATACGAGTCGGAGGTACCGAACTCTGAAGCTCCACCCACTGTCAAAGGGGTAGCTGGCTATAGACCGGGGAACACAGAAGATACCCTAAAATTTCATCTCCGTGGTCTACAATCTTTTTTTCGGCCACAGATTTGGCTTTTCATACGGAAAAAGGGTGAAGACGTTAAGCTTTTATTAAATCATCATTGCCCTGAAGATGGCCCAACACTGACTATTTAGACCATCGCAAACAACGATGGGACTATCGAAAGGGGCCGAAACATATGTCGACCTATATAGAAAATGTAATTGTGTATTTTCTAATTGTTTCACATATGAATAACAACCAATATGTTTGAAGAAATTGTTAACTGCCGAACCCGACTGTCACAGAATGATTGCATTGATATGAATGGTATGAGTGAGATATGATAAAGCCTATTAGTATATATATTTTTCTACAAAAATTCTTTTATTAGTATCTATTAAAGAGATTTACACATTTTGCACGGTTCTGTTTTATAAAAAAAAACTGTCTCTTCCTCTAGGCACCTGCTGTTGATTCATACATCAGTTCTCTAGCACCTATACCTGTTGTGTCGTCAGACTCAAGAGAGAGGGGTAGTCAGTCTGTTACTTGTTTCTTTTTGGTTTAAGAGATGCCAGAACTCTGTGAGATGTTCTGGGAAGTAGTAGCCGAAAATATCGTTTTACACCAGATGTATTTATGCCAAAACACGAAACTTCATATTCTTATGCCCATATGCAATGCACACAATTGTACACATTTTTGGATAAACTAGATATTGTGTTCCGGCCAAAAAGGGCAGAATTCTCTCAAACACAGACACAAGATCCGACAGCAACACGGTTTGGAAGAGTATCTGCCACACAACATATGTGATTTATATATGTTATTGTTATAAAGATTGCACACATGTAAATATGTATTATACCAAAAGAAGATTTTATGTTCAAAGGGACAAGGGGAGGATTCTCTGGCTCATAAACCCACATCATCATGGTGATACCCTGGTTTCTCCTCCAATCAAGGGAGAGAAGAGACTCTAGCCACTCGCTCTACCTAAGGGCCGCGCTTAGGATTATCCAGCACATACCCCCTTTATCATATGCATGAAAAGAGACAGCTGAGGACTTAGAAAGACACACAGATTCACCCACTATCCTGATCCTGGCAAAGCACCCTGAAACAGAACCATCCATATTCCTTGCTCCTGACTTCAGAAACTTGGCAAGCAGAAAGGCCCATTCCATTAGTTGAACCATTTTCAACTAAGCCTTCTAATTCCAGAAACCAGAATCCACCCCCAGAAACTTCAGGGGAACAAAAGAAACTGCCAGGCTCTGCTGTAACTGCTTTCCTGCTAAAAGGATCCTTACCAGAACCAAAAGACCCCATCCAGTTTTGCTGTGCTGTGACCAGAGAACCATTGTAGACCCGATCCATTCCTGTGCTGAGCTGTGACCAGAACCATTGCAGATCCATTTCAATCCAGTGTGCCCAGCAGTCTGTCCCAGAACCAGAATTCCTGACCAGAATCCCTGACCAGAATCCCTGAGGTTCCGTTTGAAACCGAGATAGTGAGTATCTATAGATAGGACTGTGTCACTAGCATATGTACTGTCCATAGTAATCCACTATCCAAATCCATCCTATCTTGTCTTCAGAACCTGCATTGTTAGAAATCTTTTTGAATCGCTTAAACTCTCTTTCTTATCCCTACTATCTTCCTTCTGTACTAGTATTGTTAAAAATATCTTTGCACTGATATATTTCATTTGAAGAAGGCAAGCTCCTCGGCAGGCAGTCGCCCTGATCCAGTGGCTGTGCTCCCGTGTGCTATTTGCTTCTTCATAGTCATCCCCTAGTGTAATGAAATCCTGTTTGTCTTTTAAAAGCGTTTCCCTGTTTTCCCCTTCTTGCGACTGTCTCAGAAAAATGACCTCCACTAAAACGTCTATAACTTTCTCAATGTTCATGCTAGAAACATAATTTCAACTTCTGCTTGTAGATCACATACACAGCTTAGAACCAAAAATGACATATCAAATCCATATAGTTTTCCCGCAATTACGATTACCGTTCACGGAAAAGTTTGCCACAAATGTTGTTTTAGGAAATTTCTATCACGTGTAAAACAGCTTTTCATTGAGCCCAACTTCAGTTTTAAGTTTTCGCATTGCTTATTAGTGTCAAACCATTGCTAGTGTTTGTCTGCAACTACCTAAAGCGGCTCCCATTAGAATTTAAACCATTTCAGCAATTTCAGCCATATTTAGTGTTTTACCCAATCCATTCTCAGGTAACTTTAAAACCATTTTGACAGTTTGCCAATCAATTTTGTTTCTCTCTCTCTTGTTGCTGGGGGAAATTGGGATTGATATTTTTTTGGAATTCTGCATTCCTGAATACCTGCTCTCTCTCCTTCTATCTCTTTATATTGCATATTGGGGGGTTGAGGGGTGCGCAGGGGGAAATAGTAACCACATTAACATTTGATTGAACACCCACAGGCAAAAGTATTAATTCTGTGCTGCATTGTTTTTGCTCATTATTACTCCTTGTGATTAAAGAGATTACTTAGTGTTACCTCACCCCATTGGTGATTATTGTATAACCATTAAACATAGTGTGATTATGTTGTGAACTACATAAATAAATATTTTAACTTTGCAAACCAGCCTGATTTCTGCTTCAGTGTGACCGGGGCGGTTCCAAGAGAGGGGCGTGATATAAGTGGTACATCGTTCAGAATAAAATAACTTTTAGACACAAATAAATAAATAAATAAGGATTTCAGTTGTGCATTACAGGCTAGGCGTTGACTTAGGTGAAGTGCCGGATTGAAATCACTTACAGCATGGCCCATCACTCATTGTGCACGCCATTGTGTGCTCTGTGTATTTTGGTTCTTCAACACTTGCCTCTGACTGTGATGATGTCTCCTCACTGACACCATTGTACTCCCCCTGATCCATGTGTCCTATGGGGCCCTGCACTTGTACTCCCTGTCAACTCTATGCTTTGACCTGTGCCACTGCCCACTCCACTCTCATATTTGCTCACATGACCTGCCATAGTACAATTCCACATGTAACACACACGACCATTGTCAGGTCTTCAAATCCTTGGCTGCTACACTTCATGGCATTGCCTCTGGTGGCACAGTCGTGGGAATGTGTGTACATTGACTCCACAGGACAGGTTTGTCATACTTGCTGCATTTAGGTTTGTACAGATATGTGCATGTGTACCCCAGACAGACATCTTCTGTGTTACACAATTGTTTGTTTCTGTATGTTGTGTCCAGCTGGATGTATTGCATGATTATTTTTTGACATTACTTGTTCATCAAATCCAGCACTGAGTGACTGCATGCCTTCATCTGTTGTCCGTATAGGTGTTGCCAGTGCATCCTTGGATCCATGCACACTTACTGGGACTGTCAGGGTGTGTGCTCTGTTGGAGTGTGAGTGAACAACTGCATATTGTCCTGAGGTACATTTACATTGCTGTCCAACAGGGGTGTTGGTGCAGGGCACGGGTATGTGGTTGTAGGCACTTATTTGCGGGGATGGTGCGTACATGGGTCTCTTTCTGCTTTGCATGCCATGGTTGGTTGTGCATGTTGTTTCTTTGATGTGTAGCTGCTGATTGACCTTTCACAGGTGTCCCTTATTTGCCAGTCTACCCTTCTCCATCACCCACTTTTGTCTTTCATCACCCACTGCATGTGCTACTTTTCCATTTATGTGCTTTCAAGGCTCTCTGACCAGGCTGCTTCTTTCACAGGTGTTCATGTATCTGTATTCCTCTCTTGGCCCGTTTACAGAACAAATAGGCCAAATAACACATGCGAGAACAGAATGTAAAAGGATATATCTGGGAAAACCTCCATGGCTTACTCTTGCAAATATTAATGGCAATTTTATTTTGAATTTGAAAGTGAAATTACATTTCCAATTTTTTTTTTATTGTTAGTGTGCATAGAAAATATTAGAAACAAGTGAGCATATTAAACATATTTAATTATGGAAACACATGTTATTTAAGGCATGTCCTCTAATCACATGTCGATTCCCAGAACTGTGTAAGTGATGAGGAGTACCTGCTTCTGTTTTTATGGGTGGTATGCTAAAGTTTGTTCTGTTACAGGTTCTCTCTGAATTTGCAGGCACTTGCTTCCTCCGAATTCCACCTTTTCCAGAGTACATACCCTAACAAGATACATGGCCTTAAGCTGATTGCTTTAGGATCCAGCTCTCCTTCTTGTAACATAATGCAAGTCTTTGGGATTTCAGGTTTTTACTTGGTACTGATATCTAAAACAGAGTATTACAGTTAGTTTCTGTATTTAAGCATCTCAACTCTTGCGATTTTCGTTATGATTCCTAACATGAGTGCTTGAATTTAAATATTTATTTCCCAGCAACAACTTTTCCCTTCTTTTACTGATTGGCAACCAACTATCAGTGTCATCGCGAAAAAGGGGGCCCCATGTCAGACCTGCTGAGGACTCTCCCCCCAAGCTCCTCGGAGCAGCACAGGCTGCACCACAGACTCCCAGTTGGCCTGGAACACCATCCATGCACAATGGTCATGATGATCATACTGTTGCAGGGGCATGCCAAGCGCTGCACTTGGTCAAAGATGTAGATAAGCTTTTAGATCTTTCATATAGAATAACAACAAGGGGGCAGTGCCTGTCCCACAGGAACCCAAACGAACTAGCCGCCACTGTGCACACCCAGTGACATTAGCATGCACATGCCACTGGTGGGAGAAAGGCTAGCTCCTACGGCGGTACTGGCATTGTACACGATTCAAGGTCAGTGGCAGCAGGTGGTATTTTAGTGGAGGTGCATTAACATCTCCAACAAATGAATGCAGGCTAGGTGTATGTCCCCAGAGAAAATATTTAAAATAATGTTGTTAAAAGGTACGTTGTCCAACACAATCTTTGAGAAATTGGTAAAAGCCATGCACTTTACAATTGGTTCTCTAGGGTAACACATAAAACAATCCAGCAATTGCCATTGCATCAACAGTACAGTACAGAAGAGAATTTTACATTTTGACGATGTCTGAATCACTTACAAGTAGATGCATCCACAATGTACTTCACAGCTTCCTACAGACTCGCGTTTCGTGGATATGGCTCCTGATTATCATCAAAACGTGCGAGAGTCGCAGAAACATTTTCTGCAATGCAGGCTTCATTGCATGCAGCACTGAAAAGGAGCATAGCAGCAGTACCTTTCCTTTGAATGCCTTGCTCCTGCTGCTGCCAACCCTTGTTTGTACATTGTGCTGACAATGTACCTCTTATAGCACAGTTCCTTATTGCGTGATTGCAATAGCATTTCATTTACTTCGGGTGGTTTTCGCTCCCACTTCACTCGCAGTGTAGCTCCTCCTTTGGTCAACACAGGGCAGTATCAGCGACTTTCGAGAACACAGTGCTTTTGCTCCTCCCATGTGCGACCGCTCGGATTTTTGGCCCCTCTCCTTACACTCTGTACTTTGCTTCAGGCACCTTTTCCTACTTGTGCCTCTCACTCTGTCCTTGTTTTTCCCACCTTTTTTGTGCCCGTGCTTCTTGCACACTATTTACTTTGCCATGCCTTTTGCATACGTTCCACTTTGCCATGCCTCTTGCAGACTTCTTTTACTTTGCTTTGCCTCTTGAACCCTTCTTTTACCTTTGCGTGCCTCTTGCACACTTCTTTTACTTTGCTGTGCTTCTTGCATCTTTTCCTTTTCTCTTTCAGGTCGCACGCACCCTCTCTTTGCTTTCTATTCTTAAAATAATCAACTTCTGCTTCTTTCTGCTTTTGTGCCGCTTGTGCCTTTTTTCTTCTGCTTATTTTTGCCTTTCAGACTTTTCCTCTCTGTCATTGTTCCAACTCCAGCCACCCGCATGCTACTGATTTTTTCTCTCTCTCTCTCTCTTGCACGAAACTCACCCCGCAGCCTAGCGCTGGTGGGCAATCTCATCAGGATATGTGGGTCGAGGCCAGGGTCTCACTACCTGCCCCTCAGATTGCACAGGGACAACACACATCTCAGGGGAACAAGCACAGGCCTGGACACAAGCAGCTGGTTCCAACTCTCCCCAATCCGGCTCCTTGGAGACACGGTTCCCTAATCATGCTGCGGCCCCATCTACAGACCAGGTCAGCATCTTGGCATTCCATTCTCCTCAGGATCCTCCGGGTTCCTACAGCTGCAGAACTGTCTAATGGCATCCACGGTCCATCCAGCCACCCAAGCACACTCATTTATTTTGGCAGAACCACACCTTTTATTCCCTATCTGGAAGTCAAGTGGAGTCAGGTGTATTTGGTTAATGTCAGGTACATGACCATGCCTGACTCTATTAACGGGATAGTCTAGTGGTGGAGTGTAGTAGGCCTCTCTCTGCATCTTCCTCTTCACAGTGTTGTTCTTATGGGGGATCTTTATAACTCCCATTTGCCTCCCAATACATGTTGGAATTGGGAAGGGGGAGATGGGATGAGACTGAAAATACCCCATAAAGGCTGAGGAAGTGTGTGCTGATGTACAATTGAGAACGGTGGAATACCCTGTCCCACCTTGAGGCATTATCCCCCCAATATCCGTCGACGCTCACTCAGGTGATCCTCCCTCGCTTGTCCACCCCTAGGGTCAGGATCCAAAAGCAATGGCCCTTCCCTGACCACCTGAATGGAAGATCCCGGTGGAGTAGCTAGGAGAATACCTCCAAGTTTCTCAGACCTTCCAATCACTCCCGACATGCATGTACTAACCCCACGTCCCAATTTCAATTGCCTAAAAGCGTATACATACACATGCAGGTGCTAACAATGAAATGCTTTACATTATTTGACATTATTGCCAGGCCTTCGTTAACAGTGCAGCCCAGATACCGCTGATTGTCAGTGTCCTGGATGTTTAGGATGTTTAGGTTTGCTGGGTCAAGTCAACATTGCCAAAAATGTCTAGGAGGGGGTGAGGGCTCAAATTCGAGCTCCCCAATCATCATTGTGCCACTGCTTGCACACCCACAAACACACGCACAATACAAGTCTTGGAACACGCTGAAACACATTCAAACATATAGAACGAATATACAATGGATACTCACACAAACGTTTTTACATGTCCCACACAGACATTACAAGTCTTAGAACACACTGAAACAAATTCAAACATACATACACGCATATACAGACACGTTTTGTTTTACTGCTTCGATAATCTCACGGTCTGGTCAGGCAACTTCAGCAGCATGTTCTATGCTTTCTGTTTCATCCGGAACCAGTTGGTTCGGTGCACGCGTCAAGGTCTTGGTTGCCTAGCAGCCATGTACGAAATATGTAGCAAGCCTGTCACTGTGCTAACTGTGAAGTCAGACTTTTCAATGAAAGTTCTTGGCAGGGGGGCTCCGCGGAGCTCGCTCTTTACAGATTTTTTCCGAGATTTTTTTTTTATCCAAGCCAATGTACTCTGGCGGAGCCCCCGCTATGCCAATGCAACTATCCGAGGTCATTAGCCCCTGTTAGCAGAATCCCCCACAGCATACACTGCTTTCATGGAAAGTTTCTAGTTCTTTGTGGGCAACTGTATATTGCGATCCAACTTCAACAACCTGTTCCTTCTCACCAGCACTTGTATTGAAAAACAGTTATTACTAGTGTTCTGCCTAAAACAGAGAAACAATTAGCAGAGCACATTAATGCTTGAGCCTCAGTCCTCCAGCACCTCGCAAACATTTGAGCTTCTGCTCGGTATAAGCCTCAGAAAACGCGGCACGCGTTCTACCTGCATGTGAGGACAGGGACAATGGACAGTATCTGTATTTCCTTTAGGAAACGGTTTAAACTGAGAGAATTCATGGTCTCAGTTATGAATTATAGGTGAACAAAGACCTCTTTTTACTGTCCCTTAGAGTGACAATAAGTGTCAGTACATGAGCAACGCATCTCATCAAGATGATCCTATTTGACATGAATTGTATCACATATCCAGGGCATTAAGTGGGTGGGGACTAGCCTGGACGGAGCCCTGGCAGTCTTCAAAAAACATGTTCTTGAGCATGGATGCTGCTGTGTCTGCCTCAGACCCCAAAACATACCATCCAGTGTGATTTTAGCCAACAGCTTGTGAGTGTGGTAGAGAGGAGAAATGAACACTTCTTTTAAAGAAATATGTGCCTGGAAGGCAACTGTTTGGTAAAGCAGGACAGCCAGCACTTGACTCTCAAGGTATAACCGTTTCCAAATGTGTTTATATGACTCATAGATTGCTGTCACGTTACTGGTAGGGTATTATCATGAATAATAAAGGCCATCATGCATTATGTGCTCAGAAGGGTTGCAGGCTTGGATCACTGACACAGATGTGTCACAACATGCACATGTGTGTTTATTCCTATGTTCCCAAAATGCCTTGTGGTTTTATGCAAGCACCGAGTAGTTATGTTGTCCCCTTTCTCAGGTGTGCTCCCAGGGTGATTTCAATGCCAGCTGAAAATGCCAGGCAGAAGTTAACACCTTGAGATGTGTCTTTGGGCAGCAACACACATTTAGGGTAACAGACTTTAGTTTCAGAAGAGTGGTGCCACTCTAGAGAATATGTGTTTATAGTTATCCCGGTCTTTCAAGGGGTTAATAGCTACAGATTATCATTGGACAGGCAGACAGCAGGGTGCCTTATTCACTCACTTGATTGCATATATCCTGAGTCAGAAAGGGATTTATTTACAGACAGCCGTTTATTTACAAACGGAAGCAAGGGGAGTTGTACTTATAATATGCAGATTGGATGCACACAAGACCACCCGAGACCATGCTGGGTGAACCAGAATACATGTTTACAGGGCATCATGAGCTATTCTTTGCTTGAGGCAGTTGGCCCTTGCCTAATTCACTTTTAAGCCACCCCCAGCACAATTTGATCACATCTCATTTCTAGGGCTCCCCTCGACTCTGTATCCCACTTGCAGCACTGCACATCATCTTAGCTAACACTTCTTCATGTCATTGACCAAAAAACATGAACTTCAGACAAATCAACACATATTGACACCCACAGAACAGACCCAACAGTGTGTGGTTGAGGCCTGCTCACAGCCAGCTACACTGCCTCGTTATAGATCTGGCACAGGAATTAATAAGGAATAAAAAACACTGACTATTCCTGGTCAGAATTCTTGCTGCAGTAATGAATATAAGTGTACAGCAAAAGAGAATACAACTGAGGTTCGCCGGATGCAGATGGATCTCTGTATGTCTTTCCGTGTCTCTCTCCCACTCCATATTTCTCTCCAAAACACTCAAACAGACACATACACACATGCTCTATTTGCCACCCTCACTATCTCTGTTTCTCCTTGTTCTCTCAATCTCTCTTTCTCTCTTAGTCGCTTTACCCATTCGCACGTGTTCTATCTTTCACTCAATATGTCTACATTTTGATTCAGGGCACAGAGAGAAGGAAGAGTCCCTTGTAAGTTTAAACAATATCCCCAATGGGAAAGTGACAAAGCAGCATCCTTTCATATCTCTCTAAATGTTAGACGAGCACTATTGGAACATGTTTGTGTTCCACAATGAGATACAGGTGGATGTCACTCTTATGGTGTCAGAATTAAAAGGAACTAAGCTCCCTTAAACAAAATGATGCTGAAAACTGAAAACTGAAAACTGCACTGCTCCTTTTAAGTGTGAGGCAGATGGCCCAGCGTAGGGAGAATAAAAGACAAATTAAGACTGTTTTAAATTTAAGTGAGAGGGGCACCAGAAAAATATATCATTTGAGTTAGGATGTCCACCTCTTACTTAATACCACAACAAGGGTGCACTGTGGAATGCTGGTAATCAACTGTGCACCAGAGAGATAACACTCGACAAATCCAGCCTTTGGGTACATTCGGACCATAGACTGAACTTTCTTAAAATTGCAAAGCGGCCTAAATCAGTCAAAAATCTGGGAATATGGACTATGTTAAAAAAGTTTTTCAAATAATTAAATGCCAGCCATAGGAAGTTGTCAAGTGCTCTGAATGGCACTTGTATGCATTTATTACTGTACAACAAATAAATGAAAGGAATCATAATTAGTTCAAAATAATACAGCAAAATATGTGTTTCAAGGTGCAACAAGAAACGGGGGGAATGGAGATGGGGAAGAGGATATACATCAAAAACAAGAACGTTCTTAAAAGGTCTTGAAACATTCGGAACGTGCAAGTGCTATAGCATGAAAGCAGGGGAGATGGGAGTAGGAGAAGTGCAGTGAGAGGGAGAAGGGGACAGAACAAAAACATTCTGAATAGTTTGTGAGACCATTTGGAATATGCAAATACCGAAACATGAAAAAAGGTGGGGAGGGAGAGGAAGGGAAACTTAGGAGGGGAAGAAGGTGGGGGGGACAATAAATGCAAAACAAGTTAAAAAAGTGCAGGAACTAGTAGGTAAGCTGCATTATGGAACAAAAAACAGACATGCAATTATGACAAGCAGGTATGAGTGACTGCAGAATGGAAAAGCCTTGCCCCATGGAATGAGGGGCTACATCAGGCATGCAGACAAGCAATTAAGACTAAGCAGGTAAGAGTGACTGCAGACTGGGAAAGGCTCGCCTCGTGGAATGTGGGGCTACATCAGGCATGCATGGAAAGCCTAACCCAATGGAGAAGGGGGCTACATCACAAATGCAAGTACAAGGTAGTTTGTACGCAACAATGGAAATCCTCCCTAGAAGGTGCAGGGGGCAACATCAAGTCAGCAGGTACAGGTAGGTAAAATGCAACATTGGATAGCCTCCCTACAAAGTGCAGGTGGCTACATCAAATCATCAGCTACAGGTAGGTAAAATGCAACATTGGAACGCCTCCCTACAAAGTGCATGGGGCTACATCAAGTCAGCAGGTACAGGTAGGTAAAATGCAACATTGGAACGCCTCCCTACATAGTGCAGGGGGCCGTATCAAGTCAGCAGTTGTAGCAGGGTGCACTTACAGAATTGTAAGTGAGCAGGGACAAACAAGTACAAGGAAGGAATGAGAGGCAGAAGGATTGGGTGCACACTAAGGGACAGCCACAACACAAGGTAAAGGGGGTTTAAAAAAAGAGCAAGTGCAAGTAAGTAAAAAGCAACATTGGAGTGTGAGCATCTGGCACGTAACAGGAAGTGAGAAGAAAAGGGTGAGGTACATTAGGTGAAACAGGTAGGTAAGTATTGTCAGAAACCTGAGGGTATGCACATGCCTACTCCCCTTGGATCCTCAGTTCAGGTGGCCAAGGAAAGGCCATCACTCTTGGATCCCGACCCTGGGGGTGGAGTAGCAAGTGAGGATCACCTGGGTGGAGGGTCCTCTGAGATTGGGAATGGGGACCAGCAGGTGACACATGGTATCCCCTTTCCCTATTGTTGACCAACCTAACTCTCCACGACCATAATGGGTTATTGCAAAGCCTCTCCCTTTAATTCCCCACCTTTGACAGCTGAAAGTACAGGGACGAGGAAGAGGAGACTAAGAGTAAGGAACACTACATCTACATTTGACCACTCTGCTACTGGGATGAGGAAGATGCCTGCAGAGTATGGTGAGAGTCAGGTATGATCCCATTATCAAAGTCAGGCAAACCTAATGAAGGGTTTACACCTACATCCTGTTAGAGGTTTGCAGGTGAATAAAATGAGGGCCATGGAATAGTATTCAGAAGGAGAAGAAGAGAGCGAGAAACTGGGAGACCTGTGATGTAGAGACCAGCAAGGGACCCTTCCCAGAAGGAAAGAGCCATGGTGGGATTGTTGTAGGAGCCAGGACGCTGACCAATAGCCCAAAGAAAGAGCTTCAATTTTTCTGAATTGTGCAGGAGAAAGGACCGCGCAGTCCACGTCTCCATTAAGGCTGACCTACAATGAAGAAAGAAGCAGCGGGAGTCATTCAGGAATGCAGCCATGTACTGATGAGTGTTGGTGTGAGGCGCTCGTTGATTGGGTTGTTACTTAGCGGGCTGCGAGTGGGGAATTAATGCTTTCCAGTTACGGAACTGCACGGACAGCTGAAATTAAGCTTGGTGAACATTTATTGAATAGCGAATTCAAAAATAACTTGAAATTAAACCATACCGAGCATCTATTGAATATCAAATTGAAGAAAAACTTTAACTATGCATATTTGTTGAATACCGAATAGGAAAACATACCAAGTGTATATTTAAACATCAAAGTGAAGAAAAACTTGAAAACAAGTATAAAAAATGCCCATTGAACATCAAACCGAATTAAAGCTGGAAAATAAGGAAAGTTAATATTTGTTGAGTATTGAAGTGAATGCAGCATTGCACTTTGATATATTCAATATGGAATTGAATAACACTTTTTATGGGCAGAGCATAAGACAGCCAAAGCGAAAATGCTTATAGGAAAATAGCGCATAGGCAAGAGCGCAAGTGTGGAAAAGTGTTATAGAAAGGTGGGACATAAGCAAAACCACCATAAGATGACCTTTACAGATAATTACAATGTGGCGAGGCCAAAAACTGGCAAGAGGTGTTTGACACTTTGAGGCAGAGCCAAGAGGCTAATCAGCAGAAGCCAATGCAGTGTGAAAAGTGCACATAAGCCAGGAGGCCAACCAAGAGAGACTATAAGAACATAACTCAGTACACAGGGACAAGCCTGGAAAACCCTGAGTACTACTAGGAAACAAGGGATCCTGGGTGCTCGACCTGTGATGGGTGTATCGTGCATTCTGAAAACGGTGCCTAGAACAGTGAGCTTGGAACTTTGTGAATCCACATTGTGCAAACTAAAGTCTTGGGGAAGGGCACCCTGAGATTCAAGGAGCTGTGAATCCTGTCTTGAGAATGAGGCCTCAAAACCCTTTTGCTTTTGAATTCTGTTTCTTTGGAACCTGTGGAAAGGGTATCGGGTAATAACATTGTGCAAAAAATGTTGTCAGACAATGTTTAAGACATGGAACCGTAGAAAGGGGAGCTGAAGAAGAAGCTGAGAGCTGGATGAAGCTCAGAACTTTATGTTGATTACCATTACTTACATTATTGACATCCCTACACATTGTTTAGCTTTAGTTGTGAGGGCAAGGATAGATTTTGGACACAGACATCTTTAAAGTTGATCTCTTTTACTCTGACTTTCCTAAGTTTCTTTCAAGTAGGGAATTCCTACCTTACCATAGGGCAAGCTAGGCCTTCAACCATCCTGACATTTAAGTTATTAAATATCTTTTGTTTAAATTCTAAGTCTGTTGTCTGTGTCTTACCTCGTGATGCCTTCACAGTATACATAAATGGGTAGCATTATGGCAAGTACACAGAGAGACAGAGGTGAAAGCAGAGTAATCTCTGAGGTTACAGACAGCTGCAATACAATACAGACAAAGGCTGAGTCTGAGTCACAATCCCCAGTCACAGGAAGGTTAGAAGTGTAGGCATTAAAAACGGCTTAATATAGACAACAAAAAAGGATACACATTTGGGAAGAATGCAGAGGCAGCATCAGGCATGAAATAAGGTCCGGAAAGTAGAAACAGGCAGAAATGCAAGGTCCATTGAAGGGATGCTGATGAGGGGTCAGATAAAGTAAAAGTTAAACAGGACTGCTCTTTAATCTCGATTATAACCTTCCTTCTGTCCTCATTCTCCTTGATCTGTCCTCTGCTTTTGATAAGGTGAACCACACCATCCTGATCAGTCATCTCCATGACAACCTGGGCATCACCGGTCAGGCCCTAGCATGATTGACCTCATTTCTCTCCAATCGACGCTCCCGGATCCAACTTGAATACTTTCTCCTACCTTTCTCTCTACTTGTCTCTTCAACCATTACTTGGCTCCTCTGGCCCACCTCATTTCTACATTCTATTCTAACTTTCAGTGTTATGCGGACGAAACTCAGCCCTCTTCCAGGTTACCCTCGGCCTCCTCTGATCTTTCAGTCATTCCTGACTGTCTGTCCGTTATTCAGGAATGTTGTGCTTCCAACGATCCCTGCCTTATCACCAGTACTGTTGCCCTAACTGCCTGGGCTTCAAGGGATTTAATGTGGTGGTTGAAACTACATAGCGCTCATTACAAATAGCAAAATCTTGGTATTTCTTGTGAAATGCAACAGTGCTTCTCATCATATCCGGGCATATAGCAGAGCGAGTAGAGCGCTCGCTTTCACATCTATGCAGAGCCTGACGACATATTTTCGATTCCTGGCAGGGCAAAACTCAGGCTTTCATCCTTCCGAGGTCGATAAATGAGCACCCCACATCGTGGGTAATAAGCATCTGAGCGCTGCTTATTACCCACGATGTACTAAGAGGCGGTCCTCTTAGCTACTACCATTTTTAAAGTGTGGGGTTCAGCTAATACTCTTAAAGAAGACATGGATTAGCTCTTGAATGTTTCCTCAGCTTCTAAACTCCCTGCCATCATTTTCACCCATTGACTTCAACAGCATGCTTATCGGGGAGGATTTAGATTTTATGTATAATTCTCCCCTCTTTTTCAGCAACTGGTACACAAAGCGAAGTCAGCCCCAACTCTAATCTTTAAGTTTAGCAGTGGCGTGGAAGACATTTTTTTTTAAAAGGGTACACCAAAAAAAGCTTTCCATTTTCACATAGAAAGAGACAGAATTGATCATGGAAATGAGTACTTGTATGTGAGAAATAGTGAGATAAATGGAGGCAGGTCATTATTGGTTTTGTAGATCAGCTGTCTCTTATGGTGTAACATTATGGTGACTTCCCCTGCATGAAACTGGAGACCACTTATGCCTTGATTTTACATTTAATTTGTTTATTTAAAAAAATTCAAGTTTTGATAAAACCGTCTTTTTCTTGCCCTGTATTGTGAGGCGCAGTGCTATAATTAGGTGGTATTAGATTGGGGTTGCCCACTTGATGTAATACATATCCATTGATGAAAATATAGGTTACAGAAAATGGTGGTTCATTCTGGGATGTTAGATTGATGACATCACTAATGTTGACACACATCGAATAATGCAGAATGTTGCCAATGTTACAGATGGGTGTGACGTTATATTAGTGTGTAGAATTAGGTCTCTATTGCATAGTCTCATAAGAGTATACAGGTAGTGATTTTGAATTGACATTTGTGGAATTGTAGGTTGAAAAAAAGTGGATATTGAAACAGAGAAAATGAATTCATGTTGATTGTTTATTTTATTGGGGGTTAGTGATTGAGATGTACATTACATCATAATTGTTATCAGATATATAACTGAGACATGTCATCACAGGAAATCAGAGTACATGTTGAAGTGGCTCCTGATGATGCATTAATAAGATATTTTCTGCATGGCCAATGACTGACACAAAACATTGAGATGTGGAAAAATAAAATTAAAGAAATGTTACAAGATGTTTAAACAAATAATGGGAGCAAGAAGGCCTGCTAGGGAGGAAAAATAAATGACTATGACTATTTCTGCCCATTTCTTCATCACCCTTAAGTTGATGAAGGACAGGTTGGCTGAAAACTTGCATTAATTGTGCCAATTTACAAAAATGCCCAAAAGCCTCAGAATAATTGAAACTCGTGCAATGAGCTAATTACCTGTGTGAACAAGAAGTAAAATAGTTCAATGAATCTCTGGGTGACAAGTAATTGTCACTACAGAAATAGCACAGTGTAATAAAGGCAATACGACACGAACTGAAAGAGTGTAGAGCAGCCAAGCAATGTCTAGAGATACAACACTAATGGCATTAATAGTCAGTGCCTAATCCAGCCACATATACTGCTGACTTATTGAATACAATTATGAATACAATCACACAATTGAAAAAGAGTAAAGCAAAAAATGTGAAACACATCGGGAAGGATATAGACTCCCAGACCGAATTTGATCAGCTATATCATGGTATAACCATCAATAAGAAACAAAGGACTCAGCACAGGAAGAGATGTGCAGTTCAAGAAATCTATGGAGTGAATATTCAGTTTTTAAAAAAAATTGAAAAAATGCCTGATTTAGAAAGACCGCTCCAGATTTTTCAGGAAATCCAGCAGGAGAGGGCACGGGTAGGGGAGGGATCACCTTAGTGGACCAGGTGGGTTTGGGGGATGGACACATTTATATTTCAGCATTTTAAGGCCACACAGAATAGGCTGATAAAAATCGATTTTTTTGAGTTTGGCCTTTAAAATGCAGAAATATCACAAAGCGCCCAAGAAATGCATCAACTCACCTTACAATTAACACAGGCACAAGCCCAAGGTAATGAAAGTAAGGTGAATTCACAAGAGTTCATGCAAATGATATAAGAGATTGTGACATTGAAAGAGAAATCCCCTGCAGAAAGAGTTAGCTATCTTGCAAACTACGAGCTAAGAGGCAGTGGAAAAAAATACATATTTATCAAAAAGAAAAATGATTCTTTGGAGAAAGAGCTTCAAACATGAAAGAAAACGTGGCCTCCAAATCTAGAGAATTTTACAGTAAACCAACTAGACTGAATTAATCTACTGAACAGCTGCTACACAATAAACAACAAATGATAGTTGAAAAGGATTATAATGTTAGATTGAGGAACGAAAGCAAAGATAATGAGTTGAGTGCAGAATCACAATTTAAAATCTGCACACAGATATGTTTCATGGAAAAAGGGAGATTATCAGCAAATCCTGGGACTCCTTTCCACTGTCTAGATATTCCTGAAGTTATACTGGTAGTTTTGGCACTCTTAGCCATAGCCAGTAGATAAACTCATTCAGATAGACAGGGAGACTTGATTTCCGTGTCAGAAACAGAAGGATATAGAGAAGTTCAAATGAGAGGAGAGGGGATTGGCACACTCAGTGTTTCATGAGTGGATGGTAGAGAAAATTAGATTAACCCCAGAATGAGTGATTCAAGAAATTAAAATGAGTTAAGGGAACAAAATATACAGCATTTGATCCAAAGAGGGGCCATCTAGCCCAGTTGGCTGCCAATGACAGACAGAAAATGCAACCAAAAAATGGCATTTTAAAGACCCCTATTTTTGGCAAGGAATATGAGGATACCCGGAAACACCAACGTAGACTGTGAAATTCTGAGTGACAGTAGGTTTACAAACCCTACTATCCAGCACCTCAGAATTGATTTAACTCAAATGCCAAAAGAACAATTGGAATGAGAGGAGAGAGGGGATCCCATGCACAGTACACATATTATTCCTCCTTCCAGACAATATCACAGAGGGGTGCAAATACACAAGCAGGGAGAGGAATGTAAGTAGTTGCTCTGACACTGGTAAGGGTAGTTGTAAGTGAGTAGACATAAAACAAAGAAAAACACTGTCACATTTTGTGAATAACCCAAACAAGCACATTAAGGCTATAAAGCGCTTCATGACTCCTTACCATAAAACTGCAAAATGTTCCCTTTGGGGACATCTTCAATTGTATAAAAAGATATCGCCATCATTTAGATTGAAGAATGATCAAAACAAGAAAAAATTCAGAAAATGGACGCTCTGTCCTGACTATTCTAGATTCTTTGCTTGGCTGCAACATCAAAGTGATTACAAATGCTCCTCTTACGAAGCAGCCATTTTCAAATATTTTTCAACTCACAGAAACCCCCATGGAACCTGCAAGGCAGCATCTAATCTGATGTGTGCTGATGATAAATCTCCTAGGGAGCTTGCTCAAGAACTCAAACATGCATTTGCCCAAATTTCTCAATGTGTCAATACTTAAAGTTGAGATTTTAAAACTACATTCTCCCACGCCATTCCAAAATATGAAGTGACTCAGTTAGTTTGTGATTATGATGACTCCAAAAATCTACACAAGATATGAGGATCTTTAAAGTACAAAACTCGACATCTCCAAAAAACAAAGGAAAAAAAGACTTCTCCGGCTGCCACTAAGGCAGCAGAGAAGAGTACTTCACAGCTGGACTTAGATAAAGGCGATCAAAGACTTATTCCTCTGCTATTGTTGATCCTAGCAGACAGAGAATACCATCTATTCAGATCCAGCCAACCAGTCATCCACCTGACATTTAAGATATTGATCACACAAAACCCGACTTGCATTAATCCTCAGTATATATTTTCTAGGCCTATCCTGGACTACCAATATGTCCCTCCTTGTGGGAGAAATGCTCAGAACATAGGATTAGGTTCCCAGTCCTAAATGCCAATCAGCACTTCCTGGAGCCAATTACCAAAACAAATCCTCCTCCTCCTCCTGGTTACAGGATAATAGATCCCAGTACTGGGGCAAGTGGAGACAAAGTAACACATATAGCAACAGTTATCAGAGTTACCAATGCTACTCTCCTAGGAAAGATATTTTCCATTCTAAGGAAGACTAGAGCTATGACCAAAATCCACCAAAGGTTGGAGAGTGAAGAAAAATTCTCATAACTTTAGCAACACTTAATAATAATAATTTGGCATTTTATATAGCGCTACGAACCCTCAGGTATCTGAGCGCTGCTTATTATTACCCACGTTGTGTGGTACTCATTTATCGACCTCGGACCCGCCGGGATTCGAACCTGCGCTAGCAGACTCTGCACGGATGTCAAAGCAAGCGCTCTACTGGCTGTGCCATTTGACCGGCTAATTGACAGAGATCATTGGTCAAATCAAGATATCCCATGAGGGAAATCATGATTATAATGCTCACAGAAACCTTCACAAGAATGAATTGACAGGTTGGAATGGACAATGACAAGAGGAAATTGTTCTAGTTAAGAAACTACAAGGCGATAGGAGAAGCAACATAATGCCATGTCAAGTCCTAGAGAAAGCTTATTTTACTTCATGCAAAAATAACTGAGTTTGCTGAAAAATGTGCAAAGGCCAAAGGTTAACCCTCATCATTCTTTGGAACAAAACCCGAGAAAAATGAGAAAGTGAAGTTCAGTGAGATGAATGAAGTTCAGTAATTTAAAAAAGAGGTGAGCTCACTGGAGATACAATACAACATTTCGTAAAGCCTCCTCCAAAAGAGCTGAGAATCTGAGTTAAGAGAGTCATGACAAAGATCCTGAATGAAGAGAAAAAGAGAAGCAATGAAAGCCCTAGACATGAGACCCACGAAAAAGTAAACCATAGAATGTCACCAGAGTCATTAAAACAAAAGCATTTTCCTTTCTCTCCAGGTTTTTCTGGATATCACAGTCTAAGTGGTAACAATGACCTGAATCCTGCAGAATGGGAGTGCAGGGGGACCCCGTGTGACAATGTTGATTTCCAAATGTATGTTCTTCCTTGACCAACCCACATGACCACCCCACCTGAATTTGAGCCTGGGGTCAATGCTACTTAAGGAACTGCCCAAGTTCTTTCTTATTAAATTCCAAGTATCAACACAATGCAGTCTAAATTATCATTATCAACTAATTTACCAGTTGGAGATGAAAACTGAAAGGTTGTTTGCACCTATCCAAGTTCAGGGAGAGTGTGACTTATTGGCTCTCATAGATACCATGTCTCAGGCAACATTTATCTAGAGAAGTACTTGAAACCCTGGACCAATGAAGATGAAAAAGTAACAATATCACCCGCAAACCTCTCCTTGTGAAAGTGCATATCAAGACGCAAAGGAGATTCCAGTAGAAGGAATTACTGAAATATAAATTAAATAGGGTGACATAGACTCAGCCATCCAGTGATGGTCATGGCTCCTAAAAGCACACCTGTTTTACTGGGAAATAACTTCTGAGGCTTTCCTCTCTCATAGCTTATGCAAACCAGGTCCTCGGGACAGACACTCGCTGCCCGATCAAACTACAGAAAAGTGCTAAGTATGTGAGCTTGAACGGCACCTCACATTTGATTTAAAAACATCTATCTTGGAGATTTATGAATGGAGATTTACTTTCAGAACACTGAAGTCCCAGACATCACTATTATATCTGTGAAAGCAAATGATGATAGGGAAGAGACTTCTTTGAGAATAATTCTTCCTCCAAATAACGAGTGGTTCCCCACTTTGGAGGAAAATACACAGAAGTTCTGCCCACGGCAGACCTCCACTGAGGATCAAGGTCAACCGGGGTATGACTTGGGAAACCAAAGTCGCAGTTAAAGTCCACTACAAAGGATAGGAGAGCTCATAATTTTCCCTATACAACGTAATGCAGGTAAGGAGCTATTTGTCTCCAATGTTTGTTTCATTTACGAAAGAAGCTTTGTAAGTGAAAGATTGCCTGGGAAATTAAAGGAGGATATGAAACTTCCCACATATAATAGATAAGTGGGACTATGAAGTTGATGCGATGGACTCAAAACGTATGATTGCCAGCAGCTTTATGCTTGCCGCGTAGTATGATGTTACATATGATGGGTTTTTGCTATAGAAGTAATGTTTTTTATGAAATGCCTTGAGGCTATGCTGTGCAACGTCTATTGATGTCCGTTCTACTCCCTGTTTTAGATAATTGATATTAAAACAGAGACATTTGGCCAACTTCTTGAGTCGGTCTTCTTATATGGTGTGACCATTATTCTCCATCCCATCCATCGTACAATGTGTTTTCTTGATTAAAAGGAGCATAAGGATTTACCTCTGTAATGAAACTCAATACTGGTTAAATGAGAAAGTGAGGAAGGGACCGATCAGGAAATGCTGTCTCAGAATGTTATCACTGAATGGCTGCATCATCATTAGCTGAGGAGATTGAAACTTTCAGGAGATGCTACAATACCTGGAAAGACAACCCCAAACACAGTAATTTGATCCATCCTCTTTCAATAAATCATCCCTTGTTGTCTTTATTTTCCTTCCACCCTAATAGGGTTTTCAAGCGATTATTTATTGAAGTTTGTAAGTTTGAAAAGTGTGCAACCATCCAAATGATCCCACGACTTCCATCAATACTGTGACTTTTTTCAGATCCTGAAGTTCCAGAATTCAGAAGGTAAACAGGTGCATGATGCTGAGACAGAACAGATCAGCAGGGGAGAGGAGGAGCGAAGGCAGAAGCAAAGAGGAAGGTCTTGAGATGCTTCCGGAACTAGAGATGGTTCTCCTCAAGTTTCAGAGTGGTAGGGAGGCTGTTCCAGAGGGAGGCCACAGCCGAAGACAGAGATCTACCCCCAGCTTGTTTCTGTGAGAAAAAAAATGGACCCTCTGGGAGTTAGAGGTAGAGGAGCGAAGAGCTCCGGAGGGAAGGTATTTACAGAGGGACATGTGAAGTTATTTTGGACCCAGGCCCCAGAAAGCCTTGTGGACAATGCAAAGGGTCTTGAATTTAATCCTTGAAGCCATTCCTTTCTAAACTATTTTAGACATGTCCTATTGGCTAGGATTGAGAGTTGGGAAGCATGAAATAATATCTTGTCACCGGTACAGTTGGGTTTTAAACCAGGGTTAGGTACTTGTGAGCAAACACTCAACCTCGTAGTGGGCCATTCTCTGTATGTGAAAAATTAGCCATGTTATCTTTCTTTCATGGACCTAGCATGGCCTTCGATAAAGTAAATCGAACTAAGTTATGGCAGGTGCTCAGGTCCATGAATTGTCCAGTGGGTATTATTAACCTTTTGATAAAGCGCCATCAATCTACACAAGCTTGTGAAAAAAGTGGAAAAATTGCCATTGTACTGACTTTTTTCCAGTGGAGGCTAGAATGCATCAAGGCTGCGTCTTGGTGGCTCTACTGTTTAGTTTGTACATTAACAAGCTCTATGAGTTCTTGGTGAACTCTACTCCGGACGTACCATGCTTAGGGAATAGAGTCTTGCCGCTTTTGGCATACGCAGATTTATTTATTTAATATGGATGACACCATGTTGATTGTGCGTACGCCACGAGCACGCCAGAATCTCATTAATGATTGTACCAACTTCATGGATGGGCTGGACCTTAAGGTGAAGGCCAACAAATCGGCAGTTAAGGTATGTTATAAAGAAAGCCGAGCACCCACATTTCTACCCATTTGCAGATCATCCTAATCGGTAGTGAATTCATCTATCTAGGGGTAGATTTTTTATCAAATATTTCACCAGAAGCACATATTAAAACACAAGGTTAATGTTTAAGGTTCAGGCAAGTCCTAGGGGGCGTGCTTTTCTTTATTGCAATGTTCAAGGCAAAATCTGTAGATTTAATTCTAAAAGTATTCCATAGCAAAGCGGCTTCGGGTGCTTGTTACGGAATGGCATTGTGGAGGTACAAGGACACACATCTGAGACAAGTAACAGAACATTATTTTCTCAGATATGTTTTGGGGTTCCCCCGCTCTGCCTCTAATTACAGGGTCCAGCTGGAATCGGGTTGTGCATTTAGCAATGATACACTCTCAACACAACAATTACTACATTGGCCACACCTTTGGAGCAATGATGAGGCTATTTCGATGCATGACTTAATTAGGTATTTAGTCCAAAAATACATCAACGCCACAATACCAAAGTATACAAGCACACCTCATGGCAATTGAAGCTGTTTCACATTTTCTGCACCGAACACTTTAGCAACTAGGGCTAATTCGGTTTTAAAAACTAGATCTATGATATGATATGATGAGTCATTTATAATGCGCCTCCACCAACAAACCATCTTACTAGACCTTGGGTCATTCAGATTGCACAAGTGCAGGGGGAGAGGGAGAGGAGAAGTGTCAGGGGGAGGCACGGGGGAAGTGCGGTCAGGACAGCATTGCTCTGAGTAAGTGCAGCCGGGGGCGCCGGTTCAGGGTAGTTCAAGGAGGGAGGGGACTGTAGGGTTACAGATACAACCCCAAAGTGCACGGAGGCCCGGAAGCAGTGCAGGTGCTTGCTGGTCATCAGGGAGTCTGGTCCCATTGAGTTCTGAGGGCAGCCAGGCAACCAGTCAGTGCAGCAGACAGGGGGGTCAGCAAGGGAGGGAAAGAGAGAAAGCAGAAGCGAACAGGAAGGTATTGAGCTTCTTCCGGAACCTGAGGTGGTCCTGCTCGAGTTTGAGAGGGGCAGGGAGGCCATTCCAGAGGGAGGAGCCTGAAGAGGAGAAAGATCTACCTCCCACTCTCTGCCAGGAAAAACGTCTGACCATCAGAGAGTTAGAGGTAGCTTAGTGAAGGGCTCGAGAAGGAATATGTTTAGGAAGAGAGTTGGATGAAGTGTGGGCCCTGGCCCCAGAATGCCTTGTGGACAATGCAGAGGGTCTTGAACTTGATCCTCGCAGCAACCTGGAGCCAGTGGAGAGATTTCAGGGCTGGAGAGATACAATCACTGTGCTTGAGGTCAAGGACAGGTCTCACAATCCTGTCCTGGATTAGTTGCAGAGGCCAGAGAGTAGAGGAAGGCAGGTTGAGAAAGAGGATGTTGCAGTAATCTAGCATAGAGGGAACCAGGGCTCTGGAGACATTGAGCTTCTGGGGCAAAGTGAGGAAAGGAAGAATACCTCTGAGAAGGTGCAGATGGTAGTGGGACTTCTTCAAGAGGTCCATGATGTGAGGAGATAAGGAGAGAGAAGAGTCAAAGAGGTTCTCAAGGTTTTTTGCCTGACAGGAAGATGCAGAGAGAGGGCCCAAAGAGGACAGCCATAGAGAAAGAGGGAAAGCAGGAGCAAGGCCCCCAATGAAGAGGATTGCGGGCTTGCTGGCAAAGAGCCAGAGATTATTTGGCGCAGCATTCCTGAATCATGGATAGACAGTCCGGAATGAGCGAGAGAGGAGGCAGAGGGGAGCCTGAAGGAGAGCTGAGTGTCATCCGCATAACACTGAAAGATAGAGGAGAAGGTAAAGATGAGGTGAGTCAAAGGGGCCTCATAGATGTTGAAATGCCAGGGTGAGAGGTTGGAGCCCTGGGAAACACCACATGTGGAGAGAAAGATGGTGGAGAGAAAGGACCCGAGTTGGACGGTCCCGGAAAAAAGAGGTCAAACATGCGAGGGCCTCTATATCTTACTTGGAGGAAAAAAGTGAATTGTATAACTTATCAAAACCACTTAATCTGAGGCATCTGAGCATAACAGCACCCAGTGTACAAAAATACTTCTTATGCAGTTGAAGAAGGGTGGATAACAGAGAAAACAAAAGAATTCCTCATTAATTAAAATCCAATTCTTCCAGTATTTTACTGAATACCCAAGGTTCATAAAAATTTAACAAATCCTCCCTTCAGGCCAATTGTAGCGGCGACAGACAGTGTTTTTGATCCGCTGTCAAGGTATCTAGATAAACTGCTTTAACCGATTGTACAATCTACATCTACCTACTTAAGGGATACTACTCATTTACTAAATACTTTGAATACAGTCAATCAATTTGAAGAAGGCTGGATACTATTTACATTGGATGTACAGTCACTCTATACATCTATACCACATGAAGAATGACTAGAAGCTTTAGAATGGTTACTACTGCAACAAGACTATTTTCCATCAAACAAAATCCTCACTATTGAACTTGCTAAAATGATTCTATACAACAATTACTTCAGATTTGAAAGAAAATATTATTTACAGATATCTGGAACTTCAATGGGGTCAGCCATGGCCCCAGTTTATGCGAACACTTTTATGCTTTATTTTGAGACTCAACACATTCTAGAGAATCCAAGATGGTCAGAGCAACTGGTTATGTGCCGACGCTACATAGATGATGTTTTTGCAATATGGAAAGGCAAGAAAGAAGAATTGGAAGAATTTTTAGAGTATTTGAACACTCGAAACAACCGCATCAAGTTTACTCTAGAGATAGGAACACCAGCAGTACATTTTTTTGTACACCAAGATCTACCCAGAAAACGGCAAATCGCAAACAACAATATACAGAAAACCTGTGGATGTTAACAATAGTCTATTCTTCACAAGTCATCACCCAGACCATTTACCACTCAGTCAACTACAAAGGATTAAACGTATTGTTTCCGATGAAGAAGGATATAAAGAAGCCGAGAAAGATCAACTCACATGATATGAAGATTGTGAAGGTTTCCCACAATCAATATTGACGAATGCCAAAGAGAGATGTCAACTAAAAAATAGGGCCAAACTTCTCATTCAACAAAAGAAACAAGATAAGGATAATCCTCCACTGATCTGTCTATCACAATACTCCACAACTAGATCAAGAGACTGTTACTTAAAAATTGGAAAATCACTAGGCTAGACCCACAACTCAGCACTTTGTTTCCGAAACCACCGCTAATGGCTTATAATAGAGGGAGGAACCTATGGGACTAACTAGTCAAAGTGGAGCGAACTACTATAACACAACAACGACTACTGTCTAAATCTAAGAAAGGGACATTTCCCTTTTTAAACTGCAGTCAATGCAACAATATGCAGAAAGGCCAAACGATTAGACATCTTTACACAGGTCAAAAAATCAACTTACAATATTACGCAACTTGTGAAAACAAGTGCATGATATATGGACTTATTTGCCCATGTGGCAAGTATTACGTTGGACAAACACTGAGAAGAGTGAAAGATCGCATATCTGAACACAAGTCTAACATCAGAACGGGAAATATTAAATCCCCAGTCACAAGACACTTCCAAGATCACCATCACACTATTTCACAACTAAGATTTGTAGTCCTTGAAACGGTTACACGTCCAGCCAGAGGGGGGAACTTGCAAAAAATATTGGCACGCAGAGAGATGTTTTGGATGCATAAATTGGGTGCCCTGGAACCCAGAGGCATGAATGAAGAGTATTCTCTGAATGTGTTTTTGTGAATAAATGATAAGATGTGATTATCAACATACTAGAATTCAATCGAATAAAATGGTGAAAATTGCTAAAAATTGTTTAAAATGGTCAGAAATACTGTAACATACATTCAGATATTATTATCCACTGTATTAGGATGACTAGAATCAAGTTGTCATGACTGTGGGATAATGGAAACAATATTGGAATATCTAGATCTAATTAAAATGTCTCTTGTATAGAAGCACTACTATTCCCAGAATTCAGTAGAACCATGAAATCACGAGCGAATACATTAACAAATCCATTTTGCTAAAAGACGGTTGCAATTAACCGCACGGACATATAGTTAGTGAACCACATGATTGACTAAGTGAATACATTAGCAATTTCATCTTGTCAAAAGACGGTTAAAATTAACCAGGCGAAATTCAGTTGGTGAACCTATAGAGCTTCGTGCCATTGCACGATTAATTTGACATCATGACACAATTGAATACACATGATTATTTGGATGAATAGTTAAGAACTATACTATACATTGGAAAAATAGGTGAGGTCTATGTATTAATTTTGTCAACACCGTATTGCAATTCACTTAGAGACTACGAACCCCATAAATCTTACAGAGTCACGTGATTAACATCACATGACTATTTAAGGAACCACACGCTAGCGAATCACTTTCCACTGACTGGAACCGGGAAAGGAGCACTGACGGCCCGCGCGCACATTAGCAGAGGTAAGACTCGAGCACATCACATTAGCATTCTTATGCATGACATTCAGAGAGTATTGACTGCTGACACATCTTCTCATTTTTTAGAAAGATAAGACGCTAAACTCAAGGCTGAACTACCATAGACACGGAAAGAACATTGGCTGCATGCACCAGAAGTAAATCGGGAACAAGTGAGTGTATTTAATATATTTTGACTTGACAAATTAGAAAATTATTGAGCAACATACACTCATAATATCCTTACTTCTATAGGGCATGATTGTCTAAAATGACAGGACGTATGAACATCAAAGACCCTTGAATACATACCGCAACAGTGCACAGGTATTCCAATATTTTAACCGATTGAATACCAGAATCAGCATTGATCAACTAAATACTAATATTACATGTTAATAGTGTCCACAGAATTTCGAAGAAGAGCGATACAAGATGATGTTCCCATAATCCCACAACCAATTGATCTTCTTTGAGGATACACAAGAAATGTTGTTTGAAAATGCAATTGTACTTGAACTAAATACAAAGTGTACAATAGACACTTATTCGAATTGATATAAACACATTAATATCTGTTTAGAAAATTGTTGTTGAAAATAATTTGTTAAAAACATTGTTGATTGCTCCTGAAGAAGAGAGATCTACTCTCGAAACACGTAGAGCTCATTTAAGTCAATACTACCGAGTGAACTGAACTCTTATTATTTGACTTTTAATTTCATTTACAGGATTGAAATATTCTAAAATATTGGCAAACTGAAAACACTCTTCATTCATTAAAAAATGTCATCATAACTGTATTTGTTCATATAGAGATATAACTAGTTTGAATCATTTAAATTGTCTAAATATTGTTTGGAATTTATTTCCAATACGAATTGGTGTGCAGGGGACGGGAGTTCCTATTGCCAATAGGAACTTTGTTTTTCTTTCTTGATTGATCTTGAGCCACTAGAAACTTTAGGGAGGGGGGACAAACAGTTTTGTTTATTCTCAAAGCACAGAAACGTATATTTTTGAAAAGGACTGACAAAGGACTGTGCAAATTTGTAAAAATTGTAAAATTACAGTGTTGTTAATGTGAAATTGTTGGGCACGTTTTAAAAGTACTCAGAACTTTGTGCTATGTTCAGGGACACAAGTGCAGAAATTGTGGCTTTGCAGCAGTTGTATTGATGCCATAAACATGAAACGTCATATGATTATGGCCAGATATCATGCGCACATATGTGTAAAATTGTGGACAAATCTGACATTGGGTACCAGACCAAAAGTGTGAAACATTGCCAAATCTAGACCCAAGCTCTCACCACGATGGGGCTTGGACGAATACTTGCTCCACAAAATCTGTAATATGGATATGCTATTGCTATCAAGTTTGTAAAATTGTAAATATGCATTATAGGAAAAATAGATTTCATGTGCAAAGACAAAGGGGAGGTTTTGCCTGGATCATAAAACACACTGTCATGATGACACTCTGTGTTCATCTCAAATCAAGGGAGAGGAAAGACCCTAACCAATAGAATACTTAGGGGTGTGCCTAGTAGAATTCAGCATACCCACCCCTTTAGAAAATACATAAATAGAGGCAGAGACCAATAAGGGGAACAAAAGAACAGCCTGGCTGTGCTGTCGTGTAGTTCGCATCTTTATAGTCTCCCTTAGTGTAAAGAACCTTGTTTGTTAATTTTAAAAAAGCGCATTCTTGTTTTGCTATTTTGCCCTTCTCTGAAAAAACGACCTCCACAAAAACCTTCATAACTTCTTCACCATTTATGCTAGAAACTTTTAGTTTTACCGCAATCACGCTTACCGCACGCGGAAACGTTTGCAGCAAATTTTTCGTTTGGCTCAAATCTATCACGTGTGAAATAGCTATTCATTGCATCCGATCTCAGAAGTAAGTTTTCAACCTGCTAGTTACTCAACAATCATTGTTAGTGTTTTTCTAAACTATACAAAGAGGCTCCCACTAGTATTGAAATCATTTTAGTGAATTAAATAAATTTTCAGTGTTTTTACCATTCATGCAAAGCCAACTTGAAACCATTTTTGATCAGTTTGCAATCATTCATATTTCTCTCTCTGTGTTTGCTGGGGGGAAACTGGAATTGATACTATTTTGTTGAATTCTGTATTCCTGAAACCTGTTTTCTCTCCTTCCATCTCCTTCCATCTCTTTATATTGCATATTGGGGGGATTGAGAAGTGTGCAGGGGGAAAGAGTAATCACATTGCATTTTGATTGAACCCACACCAAAGTATTATTCAATGCTGCATTATTTTTCCTATCATTACTCCGTGTGATTAAAGAGATTTATCGTGGCATCACCCCATTGGTGATCATTGTATAACCATTAGAATAGTGTGATATAGGCATTGTAAAATACTTAAAATAAATATTTTTAACTTTGCAAAACAGCCTGCTTCCTGCTTCAGTGTGACAGGGGGGGGATTCAAAGAGAGGGGCGTGATATAAGGGTACATCATTCAGAAATAAAATAACTTATAGACATAAATAAATCATTAAGGGTTTCAATTGTACATCCCACGCTAGGCATTGACTTAGGTGAAGTGCCGGGTTGAAATCACTTACAGGGAGAAGGGATGAATTATTGAGATGTGTCACAAAAGTCTGCCTATACATCCAACTCCATTAGTAGATCTCAAAGTTAACACAATTCGAATATACGTTGATAATAATGATCCCCAAATCAACATTTTATTCTCAGATACCTCCATTGGAATAGACTGTTGATTCCAGACCCTTTTCAATTGATTTTACCAACCCCATTTTTGGTCCCATACCTGAAGATTGTTATCACAATAATGATGATAGTGGAATAGAAAGTATTTATACTTAACAAGGGGTTATTTTATGGTGTACTGCATGTACACTTATGGAGTGGAGGACATTATCTTTGAAATGCTGGAAGATGAGAAACTATGAAAGTCACTAGTAAGATTCTCGACACTAAGGAATTCATGTCCCATGTAGACGTCACAAGCAAAGACATCTCAACCCAATTAGAAGATAGCACAGAAATAGCCACCAGATCAATATTTCCAGACTTTTGATATATGGTTGAAGAACATATCACTTTAGTGTGTGCCTATGAGACAGAAGAGCAGAAACAAAAACTTAGACAGGTATTTTTAGACTTTAAGAAATTGTTCTCTATTCATTCCTATGATTGTGGTCATACATCCCTACATTATACGACCATACCCATGAACCCTAATATATCACCATCATTTGTACAAGAGTAGAGGTTACCTTTAGCATTGATCAAAAATGTGTCATTTTGTGGGATAATTTGAACAATTCACATTTCCTTTAATAACCCAGTACTAGGAATATTGAAATCTAATAGACAGTGGAGAGTCTGTGCAGACCTAAGAGAATTTTACAAAAGGGTACAAATCTCACGGTGGCCACTGCCTTAAATTGGTCAGAGATTGCACAGATCCATGGTTTGAAAATATATACTATCCTTGATTTGACTAATGGGTATTGGTCTGTCTTGGTACTCCGCTTATACCAATATAAACTTCCCTTTCCATTTGGGGGTGACAATATGCACTGACCAGAACTCCCTCAAACTCGAATTGTATATTGGTAGTGGAAATGAGTTCAATATATTCCTACATAAAGCCATTCCTGACCTTGTGGAACGAGGGAATGTGGTCTATGTAGATTGCCTCCTAATCAAAAGTCAACCTTTGGAAGAATACTTGGAGGAGATCTACTATGTGCTGACACAACTAAGAAATGCACATGCACAAGTATTACTTCAAAAAGCACACTGGTGTAGAACTAAAGTAAACATTCCCAAAAATGGATTGTGTGACGCCTGTTTAACCATGGTTTTATATAAGAAACGTGACCAGGTTAATAAAGTCATCTTGTACGCAAGCAAAACTATATCAACCATTGATATCAAATGTAATTAATGTAAGAAATCACTCCTGGCAATGGTATGTGCATTGACAATCTACCATCCGTTGATCCATGGGGAATACATAATAGCTGAGACCTCGCACTGCCTCTACAATATTTGCATACCAGCTGAATATGAACTGGGAATGTCGCTAATTCAAGGATTACATCCTGCATTCCATCTATGCAGAGCTACTCTCTAGAAATCAGATATGGCCAAAATAAAAAAGAGTCTAATGGCCCAATGATTAGCCAATTTACAACATGATTGGTTCAAGACATTTGTTTAGATGAAGGAGAACGCATAACAATATGGACACATATTCAGAATCTTCTCTTAAGGTGTATAGCAAAAGCACCTATCAGGGAATGCCCATAGTTTACATGGATGGATGTTCCTTCCATATTAAGGACATGATGAGGAAAAGAACAGTCGCTGTTTTTGGAAATGCCTAGGTGAATGAAACTCCTGAACCCTCAGCCAGCTCAGAATAGTCCAGTGGTGGAATTGTTGGCCATATATGAAGCTGTCCATACTGCCCTAAATCATCAACTCCAGGAACTAGGAATCATCACTGACACAAATTGTGTTTGAAATGGATTTGTTGTGCACATAGTGAATTGGAAAGCCTGAGGTATGTTTTGTGCCACAACAAAGCCCTGAAACACAGGAAGTTAATCCAAACATTAGATGATTTAATGAGATCAAACAACATGGACGAAATAAAAGGTCACTCAAATGTCAAGAGTCCCAATAAGACATGAAATGATTTAGCTGATCAATTGGCCAAACATGAGCACTCCAAGGAGAATACATTCATATGCAACATCTCCTTGGAAAAATACTAATAACAAGAGTAACTCAATCATAATGTTAAGCAGAAAGCAATCTTTCTACTCTTCAGTGGAGTAAAGAAGCTCTAGATCAGGATCTAATTACTGCACAGAAAAAAAATACCTCATTATTGGAACATTTTAGCAATATCCAGAAGATCCACAAGATGTTCCTTTATCTGAATTGGATTGACCAGGAAAGGAAGATCTACATATATTAGATGAAATCGCAGAAAAGTTTCATAACTCAAGATTGAACTTTGGTTAGGAAACCCCAATCTGGTTAAGATCAGTGGGCAGTACCTACCTTATTCCAAAGCATCTTGCACATGATGCAGTGACAGCTGGTCCTCAGTGATTTCAAAAGACAGAGGAGATCTATGTGAGGTGCTTATTGGCCCCACACGGGTCAGGACCTAAATATATATTTAAAATGGTTTCTCGTGAGTGCTCAGGTCCAACCCCATTTTCCCACTACCGGTCTCCTTTACAAAAGAGAGGAATGCTATTACTATGGTCAGATTTACAGTTTGAATGTATTGGTCCAATGATTCATTCCACACTCAGCAATAAATATATGTTGACCATTACATGCCTCTTTAATAAATGGATCTTGCTTCGGTCTTCTTCAAATGTTTGAGTCTGGCCAAGATATTATTTTCCCTAGTGAGGGAAATGTTAGTAGTGAGGCAGAAATTGTATATGGCCTACCACCGGGCAAACAACACATGGTAGAGTGATATAATACAATGGTTGTGGGAATTCTAAAAGGGGTTCATGCTGGATTCTGGACCCAGTTGATACTTATAATTACCATGTGTCCTGATGGCTCTGAGGTCTATCTACCCCTACGTTTCAACTTGTGACTAAAAAAAAAAATGACCTCAAAGAAAAATGACCTTGCCTCAAAATCTGTTTTACTGAATCCAGGAACAGACATTGCTCAATGGCTCTACCACTCATGAATATGTAGAAAACCTCTGGTAAGTATGAACACACATCATGACATGAGGATTTCCAAAAATGGAGTTAGGTGATTAAGTTAACCTAAATAATGTTCAAAGAAGTCAATCTAAAAGCACACATTTCTTCCAAATTGGCAAGGGGTTTTGTGATCATAGATACAAGCTCTCTACTTGCCTTCAAAATCAAGAAAGTTAAATGGGAATGACAGAGGAATGTTGGGTCCATGCAAAGCAACTGAAGACCTGTCATCCCCAAACCGCCGTAATCGGCTTCAGGAATCAGTTTCTCCTCCCACTGAGACGACCCCTGAATAAAAAGGTATATGCATTAAAAAAGTTGTGTAGAAATGTATTAATGAAAGGATGAATGTTTGTGTAAAGTTTAAAATAAAAGCAAGGAACATGCTAGTTTATATTGTAGAGTTTGATGAAGAGATAAAAGTAGAATATCAGAGAGGGAGAGTAACAGAACAGGTTTCAATCTATAATGGCTGCTGAGGGAGAATTCATGTTCCAAATGGAGGAGTGCTGACCATGGATAAATTCTGGAAAGTAATATGCCTTGTGCAGAAGGGTACCAGAGGAGACTGGAATCAGAGGCAGTTCTTATTTCATGGAAAAAGATCAGAAGGGTTGTAGATGACTGGGAGATTGCCTAAGAGCTGTGAGGTTTCATGTTCACACCAAGAACTGAAAGGATTATTCCAAAGTGAGTATGAGAATCCCCCATATGAAATGATATATGCTTTCTAGAACCATTTTTCTGTGGGTGGTCTGTGGGTACCACTCAGATACATGTATATTGTAATGTGAAATTAATCTTGCTGTCTCACTGCATTTAAAACCTAGTGAGATGTAATTTCACTCCAAACCAAAAATATATTTCTGAGCTGCAGGTGCATTGCAAAACTGACCACTTGACTGTGCAACCTAAGAACTGTTCTTTGTAAATACAAATCCAATTCAATTGTACGCAAAGCTTTTTCACCCATTTGGTCAACTTTGGACTGCAGTTCAAAGATTGCCTAGTGAATAATTATTTGATAATGTATTATCTGTGAAAGACATAGATACTTAAAAAGAATATGTGAATGAGAGGGGGCTTAGTTTGCAGAAGGGAATGTGAGGGAGCACACAACTGAGCGTGAAGGAGGCAGAAAGAGGAGATTCAGGATAAGTGTGGGACAAATAAAGACAAGATGCAGAGCAAACATGTTAGTGTGAAGAACAAAACGAACAGAGGATGAAATGTGAAGAGTTGAGCGAGAAAAGAGAGGGATAGAGGGATCATGGGGAAGGGGACTAAAGATGTAAGGAATAAACAATTAGGCAGTGATGTCAATAAATCCAACACTGTAAAAGGGCCATATAACATTTTATGGAAGCCGATATGTATGCTGTGTTGAATTCATTTCTGCCTTCATTGTTTAGCTATTGTAATTGTATTTTATGTATTTGTAGAGTGCACCAAGCCCTGGGATATCTGGGTGCATGTGTTACATAGTTACATAGTTACATACAGTTTAGTAGAATACAACAGGTACATAGTTACATGTTACACACATTTTAGTAGAATAGAACAAGTACAATGAAGTGCAAAAAGGGGTACAGGCAGATAGACAGCTGGAGAGACACACTTCTAATTCTCTTGCTTGGGGAGCAACAACTTTGCATTTTTCCTGAATATATGGTAGGTGTGTTCAGTTCTTAACGTTATAGGAAGAGTGTTCCACATTTTAGCTGCTACTACAGGAACGCTGCTACCTCATGTCTTCTGTAGTTTGAACCTAGGGATCTTAAGGCAGTGTGCCTGTGCAGTTCTTGTAGGGCGATCTGAAATGTTGCTTGAGAAATTGTTGGTCAAATATCTAGGTGCAAGATTTGCAAGACATGTATGTGTAAGTGACAGGGTTTTGAATGCGTCTAGATTCAGAGATGTGTTGCGATCTCGGGGTGTTCAGCGCTGATCTAATGGCATTGTTTTGTATTACTTTTATCTTATTTAGGTTCCGTTGGTTGCAGGTATAGGCTCTAGAAGAGTTGGTTGGATTGATTTGTCCTGCAAGAGTTAGAGCAGAGTCAATATATATGCCTAAGGGTTTCACACCATTAGAGACCTTAACAATATTACGGTCAATGTTAAAGGAGGTCAACTGTCCATATAATTTGGTACGTTTTGCTAGGGATCCTAGGAGGAGTAACTCTGTCTTATCATCATTTAGACAGAGGCCATGCTTAGCCATCCAGGCTTGTATAATGAGCTAGATGTCATTAAGTGCTTTGGCGTCAGTTGCATAGTCTCCGGTGATAGGGATGAGTATTTGGGTGTCATCAGCATAATTAGTGTAGGTGACACCCAAATAGTCAAGGTTATTGAACAGTGGTTTTGTGAACACATTATATAGTGTTGGGGACCCACAGGATTCTTGGGGGGACTCTGCAGGTGACAGCTGCTAGCTTGGCAGAGGCTGATGGTGCAAAAACCCTCATGATCTGTTGTCAAGGAATGACTGGATCCAGGCATTGGCTTTATCAGAGAAATGTGCTGCTGAAGTTAGATGATTGCATAGGACTTTGTAGTTTACTAAGTCAAATGCGGCCGACAGGTCTAATAAAAGGAGGAGTGCAAGTTTGCTGTTGTTTTTTTTGTGTCTTAAGATCAATCAGGTCCGTTTCCGTACCGTGTCTGGGTTTGAAGCATGATTGTCTGAGACCAAGAAGGTTATTTATTTCTAGATGTTGTTGAATATGCAGGTATGCTGCTCGGTCCAGTATTTTCAGTAGAAAAGGTACTGTGGTGATGGGTCTGTAATTGAAAGGGATGTTTGGGTCTAGAGTTGGCTTTTTTAGTAGCGGAAGGACCCAAGCATCTTTTAGGTTGTTAGGCACTGTACTAGTTTCAAATGAGGTGTTGATAAGAGAGGGGATGAATGGAGCCAGTTCTTTAGCTGCCTCTTTGATGATAGGTGATGATAGGAGCAGGGCAGATGTCTCTCTGACATTATGAGGGCTTTAGTTTAGTGATAATGTCCTCAACCTCTTTAATATAGTTTGTGGGTATTCAGGTCTGGTCTTAGGGGAGTTTGTTGATATGTGACAGTAGTGAGACTAAGTTTTTCCGCTTCTATTTTGCTTTGTAGCATTGTTATTTTATCCTATAATGCTTTCTCGATATTGGTGCACCAGGTTCTATCTTTAGTGAAATTATCCGGTGGTGGGGCAGGGGATTCTAACTCTCTAAGTATATTGAAGAGTTCTTTGGTACCGGATTTGGCTTGAGTGATGCGGTCATTATAGGTGTCTTTTTTGGCCTGCAGAATAGCCTCTTTGTAGTTGAGGGATGCTAATAGAAATGTATCCTTGTTGGAGGCAGACAGAAGACTCTTCCAGAGAGCTTCTGTGTTTCTTGTGAGTTTGCATAAATATCTGTGGTGTGGGGTGAACTATTAATTTAAATGCGTGTGAGGTTTGGCTTTGCACAGTTTTAATGGTGCTATTGTATAAATGGCATTGAGTAATGTGCAGTTATATAAGTCAACTAAGACAGTGGGGTCCATGATTGTAGTCGTGGTGTTGATAATTGGCTGAAGAAGGGGCAGCAGTTTCTCAACTGTTATGTTGTGTTTATTCCAGGTACAGATGGGTGGTGAAAGGTTCTGCTGTTTAAGCTGATTGCCTTCCTTTATGACGAATGAGACAAGGTGATGGTCTGACCAGACACAAGATGTGTTAGAAAGGATATTTATGTTGAAATTGAGGTTGGCTAGCCAATCTAGTGTCCTGCCTTTGTTGTGTGTGGGTTTGATGATGCCATGTAGGAAGCCTAATTCAGAGATCATATTAGCAAGTGCAAGCACCTTGAGATCTTTGGAATCCTGATAGCCTAGGTTCAGACCTGCCATGAGGATAACTTTTGATCCTGGCTTGGTGTTAGCCGTTAGTAGGAGATTAATATTCTGAGTCTGTTTGCTGTGCATTTCCTTCTTCACGTCGCATTGCAGTAGAGATAATAACATAGTCTTTAACATTGCTGTTTTTCTATTTAGTGGCAGATAAAGGTAGTTTTGCATCAATATGTGCCAGCAGAGGTGGTGATCAGCAACATGCTTTTAGAAACTGATTGTTCTGACAAAAAGGAGTCACTATAGTGAAAGAGCAAGCACAAATTTGCAGACTATAAACATGTTAAGATGTTTTGACAGCTGTGAATAAACAGGCCCAGTAATATTTGTTGTCTTAGCCATTTTTTATGACTGAGGCTATGGCCATCCACATGTCTGGCAAGACCTTTTTGTTCCCGATAATGTGGACGCCCACATTCTTGCGGCGATCCCTTTTTGTTGCAGATGGTATGGACGACCACTTTCTTGCCCAATCCCTTTTTATTGCTGATGATATGGATGACCACAATCTTGCTGAAATCCCTTTGTGTTGCAGATGGTATGGGCGGCCAAATTCCTGCCCAATCCCTTTTCATTGCAGATGATATGGATGGCCAAATTCTTGCAGCAATCCCTTGTTGTTGCAGATGGTATGGACGACCACTTTCTTGCCCAATCCCATTTTATTGCAGATGATGTGGATGGCCACATTCTTGCAGCAATCCCTTTTGTTGCAGATGATGTGGACGGCCACGTTCTTGCCACAATTCCTTTTTGTGTGAGATGATGTGGATGGCCATGTTCTCATGGCACCTGGTATTGCAATTTGGTTGCTTTTCTTGTCCGGTATAAGTAGTAATAATTATGTATCCCTCTATCATGAAGAACAAATTCCAATTTAGGAGGAAAACAACTTGTAGGCAGAAATGTCCAAGACTCCTTCCCTACCCCACACTAGTAATGCAATGCAATATACAAATACACTCTTCTTTTTTTGTGCCACAAAATGATGCTTTCTCACGTTCACACTCTCATTTCACTACCATCTGCATACTTTGCGTGACTGTACAGTTGCCCAACAATTCAGTAAACTTGTTAAATGTTCAAAGAGACATTTTTATGAAAAACTTGAACAATTTCCCGAGACTCTCTGAAGTGAAAATGCGAACACTTGTATGCTGCCCTCAAATGCAGAAGAACTCTAAAATGCAAGACAGGGCTTGAAGGAGTGAATGTGCATTTAAGGCTGAACCTCATCAGAAAGAGACCACTTGGGCCATGATGCAAAATGAGAGTTTAACTCTGTGCCATAAATTGGGAATGGGTGATGCGTGAGGTAACCAACCATTCAGCAAAGGAGGCATGCAGATTAAAGAAACTGAGGCCAATTTTACAGTCACCAGTTGGTTCTACTCAATCAATGTGTTGCCAAATTAGTTTTTGGACAGCATTTGAATTCCTATGGATGGCCGGAAAGATAGCTCAAGGGCAACCACTTGTCCTGTAAGCAAGATAAAGATGAGCAGATGATTCCTGTCTCTATGCATATGTTCATGCACTCCAGCATGGATATAAGTACCTAATGTATTGTTTTATTTTTTTACCATTGTAGTGTTAGTGAGCTTGATTCGGATTATGCATGTAACTCAGTATCTCAGACCCATATGAAGCAAAGGGGCGCAGAAGGATCAGGTTTTCACTGGTCGACTGAAATGGAATGCGGCACGTTTGCTTCTTTGGTATTCATACCAATCTTCACCTGTGACGTTCAAGGGCTGTGGTAATGATCCGCCATATATTGGAATAGATGTCGGTGACATCCTTTATGGCCATTCTTGCATGGCACAAAGTATTCAAATCAGAGGTAGGTAGCCGTGTTGCACATTCACTGTGCCTCACTGAATTACAGCTGGGAAATGATAGCTAAACGCTTGCCTGTGCTTGTGTAATGCACCTGATATTTGGAGACCATATCAGGCATTTGGATGCATTATCGGGACATTCGGGACTGATCTTAGCACAAGATGACAGAACCAGAACCTGTTGTAAAACATATACATCGCCATATAGTGATTATACCAACCATGTTACGGCATTAGTAGGCTATTTGAGACGTGGCGTGCCGTATGATAACTAAAAACGATTTGCTTGCCTGATACTTGCTTTCTGCACACGTTTCCACATCTGAGATGTATTGTTTTATTTTCTGTTTGCCCTCGCACTGCTGTGCTTTTCTACCTCATTAAATCGCTGCTCATATCCAATGATGTGGGCTGTGTCCTGGGGCAGTTCTGTTTTATAAATAGGGTCTGTGTAATTGCTTTATAACAGCGTGTCTTAAGGAAATAATTGGTTTCACATTAATTTCATTGGCATGTTTTCGTATTTTTATTACACAAAATATGAACGTCCAGTAGCAATCTAATAAAGACTAAACTGAAGAGGCAAGACATTTTACAGAGCTAATCTAATGAAGTGTTTTGACATTTTAGTTTATGTGCTGCACAGTTTGCAGATGTAATGCATTGTTAGTGTGGGATGACGGAGTGCTCCTGCAGTATCCAGTCGCTTAAAGAACAAATGCAATTATAAAATAACAAAGAAATTCTCTTGAAATAAAAGACATCCCATGTATACAAACTCCATTAGACTGGGTGTTCCTGTTCCACAGCTCCCTGACTCCAAATAGTATTGCTATTATTTCTATGAACTGAAGGGGCGTGAACGTAGGGGTGTTGCTAGGTCTGGAAAAGATCAGGGGCTAAGCTAATTTTGGGACTGGCGGGATTCGGGGCTAGCTATAGCCTTTTGGTTGTAGCCCCTGAGCTTCTATCCGGGGCTGCAACCAAAAGACCTGGATCTATAGCCCCCTGAGCCCCCCCAGCAACGCCTCTCTATGTATGCACCTAATATGCGGCTGAGAGAAGTGAAAGAGCCAGGACCAAACAGGGGGAGGTTGGAGGGGTCCCCCTGCAAACATTTTTAAAATAATGGGTGACAAGGGTGCATTTTACAGCAATTTCTGTGAAAAATGCGGGCACAAGTTACACACTTTGCAATCAGTTTGGTATGGTAGCACATGAAAAAACCCAATCGATGCAACTCACCAACAGCACACAGGACCATTTTCCAATGCCTTTTCATGATGCTGTTGCCCAAAACATATGCCAGTATATAAAACATGTTCATGCTGGGTGTGCCTAATTATGCCCATGTATGCTGCACCAATGTATGCTGGAATTACCATGTAAGGACTCCCAACCAGTAAAACATGCCATGCCACAGAAGCAAAGTATATCCAGGCTGGCCATAACAAGAAAGGGCAGTCTGCCACGTAATCACACTTGCGTCTGCTTTTACCTTTGATGCAAAGTACAAAAAGGCCATGACACGCATGGCTAGCTGGAGCCGCTAATTTAACCAAGTCTAGCTATGTAACAACACTCATCATGTGTGCTTTACACTTGATGCCAAGGAAAAGGTAACAAATGCCATGACACAGTAAGAAAGTAAATGCCAACTGACATCATAGGCCAAGCTAGTCACGAAATATCACTTCACATGCTTGCTTCACCCATAATGCCTAGTAAACATGTCATACCACATTTAGTAAGTAATTGCAGAGTCACTATCCCATGTCCAGAACCTGTAATGGCAACCATGGGCAGGGTTCCCGTTACGTTTTTGGTTAAATATAGCCTTATACGAGTGGGGTAACGGGTCTTGTGATCTTTGGTGATCTGTTATGAAGCAGGTGCAACATTTGCTCCATGAGTTCTTTGTAGTTGCTCATCTTCAGTTTGGAAAGAACCTGAAAAAACATCTCTTTTGAGTCTATGGGCCTCATTACACGGATGGCGGTAAGGGTTTACCGGTACCGGTATTTTACCGGTACCGGTAAATTCTTACCGCCTTACTACGAGGTCCCTTTGCGGGTTGGGGAATTTAACGCCTGCTTTTTGCAGGCGTTAAAAACCAACCCGCAAAGGGACCAGGGAACTAATTACGGTACCGCAATTTGCGGTACCGTAATTAGCGCCGTCCCCATTCCCATAGAGCCCTATGGGGCAAAAATGGGAATGGGGAAGGGCAATGGTGGAAGGGGGAATTACCGCCCCGCCAACCTTGGAATAGGGCGGTAATTCCCCTTTCCACCAAGGCGGTGCCGGTATTTTACCGGCATGAACCATGGCGCAAATAGCGCCATGGTTCACCGCCATCCGTGCAATGAGGCCCTTTGACTTTTGAGAAGCGTTCCGTCCCCTAAAAGTGGTTTCTAGGGACTTGATGCCTTCGGGCATTAGTTCGCGCTCTGCAGGTCCCTATACAATACAATGCAATACATTAGCCTGTCCTGCCTTACAAGGCCGGATGTGGGATGTGCATGCTGTTTGTGTCTACCACCTGTGGCACTGTACATACAAGCAACATGTGCACATCTCATTCTTTTTATGAACCGAACAGCCATCTCACCAACACATATTGCCACAATGTTCCCCCCATGTATCCCTGCTACACAGCTGATACAGCCGTGTGAGACACTGGCTATCATTTAGCCACTAGGTATCTCCTCGTTCGTCAAGAGGATAACAAACCCAAAACACACATGGGCACTACATTCTTAGGCACATAAACATTCACGCATGCATCGTTTTAATTGCATTGGTGCGGCAGAGGATATGCTGCATGGATGGTAACTCTGCTATCAACTAGGGGCAGGCATTGTGGGTTCGATTTCCCTCACTAAGGGGGTAATTCATAGAATTTTGCGCACAAGTGGCGTACGCGGCTGGCACACACTGTGCATGTGCGAATCTCTGCGCCAGCCGCGTGCGCTAAAATCCATTTCCGCGCACAGCGTATTCATGGATTTTAGCTACCAAAACCAGCCGTGGTGCACAGTGGCACAGTGACCCTGCAGCAGCGCCAGTTACGCCCCCAAGAACGCCCTTTGCGCAGTGAAAAGCCATCAAAATCCCCAATTCAGCGCAAAGGGCTGTGCTAACCCTGTACCAGCACGGCAAGCGGGGTACGTGTATTACTGGGGTTCTCTGGAAGTTTCACACGCGATTGGCCCTGTGCAAGCAGGGTACGTGTATTACTGGGGTTCGCGTGAAGTTTCACACGCGATTTCAGCAGGGTACGTGTATTTCAGGGGTGCGTGGGAAGTTTCACACGCGATAGGCCCTGTGCGAGTGGGGTACGTGTATTTCAGGGGTGCGCGGGAAGTTTTACATGCAATTTTGCTGTCAGAGCGGGGAATGCATATCTCGGGGGTGCGCGGGGGGTCCTACACATGAATTGGCAGTGTGGGTCCTCCCAGGTGTCCCCTCTACCCCCTCCAAAGCCCCTGCAGGCAGCCCACACCACAGGGGACTACCCTGCACCCCTGGTCATGTCCCCCTGCACCCCCACCCCCCCAGCATTGACAGGCACCTGGCCCCAACACATGTTCCCCTGCACCCCCACCCCCCCAGCAGTGAGGGGCACCTGCCAGCAGGCCCCGACACATGTCCCCCTGCACCCCCCACCCCCCCACCATTGACAGGCACCTGCCAGCAGGCCCCGACACATGTCCCCCTGCACCCCCATGCCCCCAGCATTGACAGGCACCTGCCAGCAGGCCCCGACACATGTCCCCCAGCCAACACGTCATCACAATCTAGATCCCTGGCTCTTATGGCCACCCAAATCCCACCCCACGCCACCCCAGTCCAAACACCCAACCAAGCTTTACATCCACTCCAAATTGAAATCCCCATTACATGATATATCACAAATAAGCAGTATGCGCATGAGTACAAGTCTGTCAGACCCACACAATGGCAACACATGACTGAGAAAACCCACATTGTGACATGCATGAAACCAATGAGAGAAGACCACACATTGAAGTAAGAAACAAAAATGTATTCAAGTCAAAATGAAGGGAATGAAATCAAAACGCACAAAAATGCCAATAATAATCAAAATGCAGAATGTCCCAAAAAATGATTAATAAATAAAATGAGAATCCAAATTAATCCAAATGAAAATGTGTCCAAAGTCACCGTCCAACAAAGCAAATCCAAAAGGAAAGAAAAGCGTAATATCCATTGCTCCATGGTGAAGAAAAAAGAGAGATGAATGAGAAAACTCCACTGTAAAACTATGTACAAATAGCAAATCCAGGGTCCATGAGCCCAACGACATAAATGAAACCTATAATGAAACCTATCTAATTACTAACTATATACAAAAATGTGGGGCATAGTCCATGCACCCCAAATGAAAGAAAAAAGAAATGAAACTTAACACTAATGAACTATATACAATGGCGGCATGGGCCAGGGCATCATCGAACTCCTGTTCAATGTCTTGGAGGCGGGCCTGTTCTCTAGCCTGAGGTCTCGCAGGGATAACGCCATGTCCACCTCCAACTCCCTGCGAATTCCCTCGAGCCACTCAGCCTGCCTCAGCGCCCTGCGCATGGAGTTCTCCGCCCTGACCATTGTGAGCCGTGCCTCCTCCGCCCGCCGCCGTTCCGCACCTATCTGCTGGCCCAACCGCTGCCACACGGAAGACACTCCCATTCCAGGGTCCTCCTGCCCTCCGGCCGATGCCTGCCCCTCTGATGTAGATGGCCCCGAGCCATGATGCCTCCCACGTTGAGCCTGCCGCTGCCTCCGACGCAACTGCCTCTGCCAGCACGATGGCATCCAGGCTGATGGAACCCACTGACGCCGTCGTGCACGTGCCCTGCCCGATGATGCCGGCACATCCTCCATCTGCTGGGGTCCAGTTGCTGTGGTGTCCACCCCTGCTGGACCTCCGACTCCCGACTGTGGCAGGGATGGGATCCCCACCGAGCTGGCTACGTTGGTCAGGGCAGGTCCACAGGGGGCCCTGGTGGCATCTGGCCCGGAAGACGGCATGGAGAACGACTGGCGCATAGTCTCCACAGAGGAGGAGAGGGCCGCCAGAGTGGCCGACACATGTACAAAACCCCCGACCATGGACACTCCCAACTGGACCACGTTGGCACGCTGCTTTTCGTGATGACGTGCGTGCTCCCCCCGGGAAGCACGCACGTCATCACAAATGTCACGCGTGCGCAACGCGACACCAATCAGGACCTTCTCCATACAGCCAGGGGTCCCCTCGTCCACAGGTAGAGGAGTGTCAGATGACACGGTGGTGCAGTCACAGTGTCAGGGACAGTGACATGCACAGGCCCCTCCACGGTGACCTGTGCTGCCTCCTGCCCTTGCCCCTGGACTGCACCACTTGCACCAGTGGTACCACCCCCACCAGGCCCCATGTGCGGCTCAGTAGCGGCCTCCTCCTCCTCTGTGGAAACCACCAACCTGGATGGCTCAACACCGTCTTCTGCCATTGCAAGCCCCTGTGGGGGCTCCCCCACCCCTTCCGCTGCAGCCATAGTGGCAGACGCAGCACCAGTCCCCTCACTCCCGGACGATGGTAAATTCTGGGAGGGTGACTGGGCCTTGCATTGCTGGCCAGTGGGGGCATCCCTGCCACTTTGCTCCACAGCGCCGTCTCTGCCCTCTTCATCACTTGCCGCTGTGTAGAGGGAGACATAGAACACAAGCATCAGGGTACTGTACAATGGTCGCCTAGACAGGAAGCAATAGCAGATGAGTGGCACTGTCAAACATCACTTCCATCATGTCCCTCCACAACACATGGGTCAGTGCAGGCAAAACACATGCAGCAACAGGCATGGCGCATGCTATGAACATTAGCATACATGTCCAAGGGACTCTTGAAACATACAATGCTGGTTTGAAACTCAGATGCATCATGGGTCATGCCTATCTCATGCACACACTTCACCGTAGTTTCATCCATCTGGCCTTGTACACCCCGGACACAGTGGATACAAGGATGAGTAGGCTGCATCAGTGAATCTGAACATTGTCACAGACATGTGTCATGCATCCATGGCATTTACAAGTCACAGACACGCATGTCAGACACACAGACATGGACACCATACATGACCATGACCGCAGCACCCATCTCTCACACCCCATCCATGTCCAATAACAGAGACAGGCATGCATTAATGTGTGCATTCCACATGCTGCTCCGCATGTTGCATTGTAACACATGCACCTACCATGTGGTTCACACATTACTGGTCTCACATGCATGACCATGATGTCCCTGCACACACACATACGTACATGGCCTATGTCAGACATACAGGAAAGTATCAGACAACCAGCACCCTGCAACATGCCCTGTCTCACACAGCAATGCTTGGCCACTTACCGCTCAACTGCAGACGGATCTGCCTCTGAAGGATATGCGCGTGGAGTGCTAGGGCTACGCATTCCAGGACCCTCATCTGGATGGTACTCATGCTGCCCCTGCCCCCTTCCACGAGGCGCCGGGCCTTTACGAGGGTCCTGGACCTCAAGTCCTCCCAGCGCTTCTTGACTTGTTTGATGTTGCGGGTTGCCACCCCCTCTGCGTTGATGGTAACCACAAAGTCCTTCCTTGTTGGCACGTGATGTTCCGAAGAGGGCATCATAATGCCCCAGGACATGCTCCACCAGGACACCAACTTCCTTCTGACTGAAGCTGGTGGCCCTATGCCCCTCTGGCTGGGGTTCGCCAGTGGTCTCAGATGGTGTCTGCCTCGACATGGTGACCCCCGAGGCAGGCGTGGGTGGGCAACTGGGTCCTGGGGCTGGGCTGTGGAGCGATGGTATCCCAGTCGGGAGTCTTCTGTTCCAGCAGGGGTGGACACAGCAACTGGACGCCTGCAGATGGCTGATGTGCAGGCACTAAATAGCAGGGCACGTGGGCAGCAGGCAGTCAGGCAGCAGCAGATGGCAGGTGGGAGCATGCTCGGGGCTCTGGGGGGCAGGAAAATGGCCTTCAGGGCAGGAGCGTGGTCTTCCGTGTGTTTTCGCGTGGCCAGCTTGATATGGAGTGATTTGGCACGTGAAAAAATTGCACGTCAGCGTGTAATTCAAGGAAAGGCCCTTAGCGCGTAAGCGCGTCAGCACACGTACGCGATTTCATTGGACCAAAGGCCCTTAGCGCGTAAGCGCGTCTGTGACGTATCGTGCACGGGCATTGCTCTTTCGCGTGTGAAACTTCCCACGCACCCCTGAAATACACGTACCCAAGCCAATCGCATGTAAAACTTCCTGCTCACCCCTGAAATACACGTACCCTGCTGAAATCGCATGTGAAACTTCCCACGCACCCCTGAAATACACGTACCCAAGCCAATCGCGTGTAAAACTTCCCGCGCACCC